>NC_041385.1:236036611-236073786 GCF_002162155.2 Triticum dicoccoides | reverse complement strand
CGGCGGGCGGGAGGCGGCGACGGTGGTGGCGGGTGGTGGTGAGGGCGGCGGGCGGCGGTATTTAAGGAGGGGGGGTGCGGCTCCGGCTTGGGGAAGGGGGCGCCTGGGGAGGAGTCCGGCTCGGACTCCCCTCGGCGTCCGTGCGGCGCACGGTGGCGCGCGCGGGGAGGCGGCGGCGAGGCAGGCCGGCCTGGTTGGGCCCTTGGCCCGGTCGGGCGCGAGTTTTTTTTAAACGTTCCACCGACTTAGAAAAATCCTAGGAAAATAAATAAAAATCTAAAAATTCCAAAACAAGTTTTCTCCGTCTAAATGGAATATTTAGAAAGAGATGAACTTTCCTTGGCCCCTAAAATGCAATTTTTAAAACATGCAAATTTTTCTAGGGTAATAAAATTCCAAATAAAATCAAATAAAAACCAAATAATGATTTTAACATTTTTCCTCCGATATTTCAATTATTTTGGAGAAGTCATGTTATCTCCTCTCATTTATTTATTTAAGATGAAATATTTTCCGGAGAGAAAAATAATTAAAATAAAAAATCCTCGTCTCCAATATTTGATAAAAATCAAATATGAAAATCGAAAAATCCCCAACTCTCTCCGCGGGTCCTTGAGTTGCTTAGGATTTCGAGGACGGCAAACGAGAAAGCTATAAAATATGATATGCATGGATGACCTATGTATAACATGCCAAATAGGAAATTTGGGATGTTACAAGGTATGATTATACCGATGATCGAATCTCGGGCAAGTAACATACCTATGACAAAGGGAACAACGTATGTTGTTATGCGGTTTGACCGATAAAGATCTTCATATAATATGTAGGAGCAAATATGAGCATCCAGGTTCCGCTATTGGTTATTGACCGGAGAGGTGTCTCGGTCATGTCTACATAGTTCTCAAACCCGTAGGGTCTGCATGCTTAACGTTTGATGACAATATGTATTATGAGTTATGTGTTTTTGATGACCGAAGTTTGTTCGGAGTCCCGGATGAGATCACGGACATGACGAGGAGTCTCGAAATGGTAGAGACATAAAGATTGATATATATGACGACTATATTCGGACATCGGAAGTGTTGCAGAAAAGTTTTGGATAAAACCGGAGTGCTGGAGGGTTATCCGAACTCTCCGGGGGAACTAATGGGCCTCATGGTCCTTGGTGGAGAGAGAGAGAGGGGCGGCCAGGGCGAGCCGCACTCCCCCTCCCCCTTGTGTCCGAATTGGACTAGGGAAGGGGGGATGCCCCCCTTTCTATCTCCCTCTCCCTCTCCTTCCTTCCCCGTCTCTCCCTCTTGGTGGAATCCTACTAGGACTTGTAGTCCTAGTAGGACTCCCCTTATGGGGAACGCCCTAGAAGGGCTGGCCAGCCTCCCCCTTGCTCCTTTTTATATGGGGGCAGGGGCACCCTAGAACACATAAGTTTTTCTTGACCGTGTGCGGTGCCCCTCCACAGTTACACACCTCGATCATACCATCGTAGATCTTAGGCGAAGACCTGCGTAGGGATGGCAATGGGGACAATCCCCTATGGGGATACCTACAACATCCCCATCCCCATCCCCATCTATTCCCTATCATCCCATCCCCATCCCCATTTACATGACTGGGGATGAAATTTCCCCATACGCATGCCCCACTGGGAAACGGGGCCCCATTAGGGTCCCCATCCCCATAAACAAATACTCATATATATAATATGACACCCTATAATCAACATACATACATGGTTTTGGCCTTGTCCTGCTAATGCCTATCTAGGTTAACTTCTTGGTCATGGTTGTAGCTGAGGTGAGGATGTGAGATAGGTTTAAGGTTTTTTCAGAGCTTTTTCTTGTTTTTGCAAGTTTGTTTGTGAATACTTTAAGGTTGACCGCAGTGTCACGGTTACTAACCGGGTCCCGGATGGGTATTGGGTCTGGGAAATAGGATATCGTCCCCATCCCTGTTGTACCCTATGGGGAATAAATTAGTTTGGTAAATATCCCCATGGGGATGTTTTTTTGCCCATCCCCAACCCCTAATAGATGAAATCCCCACGGGTTTGGCGGGTATGGGGCCCCGTTGCCATGGCCTGTGCCGGTAACATCATCATCACCATTGCCACGTCGTCATGCTGACGGAAGTCACCCTCGTCCTCAACTGGATCAAGAGTACGAGGGACGTCATCGAGCTGAACATGTGCTGAACGCAGAGGTGCTGTACGTTCGGTACTTGATAGGTTGGATCGCGAAGAAGTTCGATTACATCAACTGCGTTATTGAAACGTTTACGCTTTCGGTCTACAAGGGTACATGGACACACTCTCTCCTCTCGTTGCTATGCATCACCTAGATAGATCTTGCGTGATCGTAGGAATTTTTTTTTGAAATTACCGCGTTCCCCAATAGTGGCATCCGAGCCAGGTCTATGCGTAGATGTTATATGCACGAGTAGAACACAAAGAGTTGTGGGCGATAATAGTCATACTACATACCACCAGCATCTTACTTTGATTTAGCGGTATTGTTGGATGAAGCCGCCCAGACCGACATTACATGGCCGCGTTCATGAGACTGGTTCTACCAACATGCTTTTGCACATAGGTGGCTGGTGGGTGTCTGTTTCTCCAACTTTAGTGGCCGATCCTTGTTGAAGGTTAAAACATCACACTACGAAAAATTGTTGTGGTTTTGATGCGTAGGTAAGAACGGTTCTTGCTAGAAGGACGTAGCAGCCATGTAAAACTTGCAACAACAATGTAGAGGACATCTAACTTGTTTTTGCAGGGCTTGCTGTGATGTGATATGGTCAAGGCATGATGTGATATAAATTGTTGTATGAGATGATCATGTTTTGTAACAAAGTTATCGGCAACTGGCAGGAGCCATATGGTTGTCGCTTTATTGTATGCAATGCAATCTCCATGTAATTGTTTTACTTTATCACTAAGTGGTAGCGATAGTCGTAGTAACAATAGTTGGTGAGACAGCAACATGCTACGATGGAGATCAAGGTGTGGCGCCGGTGACGATGGAGATCATGATGATGCTTCGATGATGGAGATCATGAGCACAAGATGATGATGGCCATATCATGTCACATATTTTGATTGCATGTGATATTTATCTTTTATGCATCTTATTTTGCTTAGTACGGTGGTAGCATTATAAGATGATGCCTTACTAAATTTCAAGGTATAAGTGTTCTCCCAGAGTATGCACCGTTGCTACAGTTCGTCGTGCCGAGACACCACGTGATGATCGGGTGTGATAAGCTCTATGTTCACATAAAATGGGTGCAAGCCAGTTTTGCATATGCAGAATACTCGGGTTAGACTTGACGAGCCTAGCATATGAAGATATGGCCTCGGAACACTGGAGACCGAAAGGTCGAGCGTGAATCATATAGTAGATATGATCACATAGAGATGTTCACCATTGAAAACTACTCCATCTCATGTGATGATCAGACATGGTTTAGTTGATATGGATCACGTGATCATTTAGATGACTAGAGGGATGTCTACCTAAGTGGCAGTTCTTAAGAATATTATTAATTGAACTTTAATTTATAATGAACTTAGTCCTGATAGTATTTTGCAAATTGTGTTGTAGATCAATAGCTATCGTTATAGCTTCCCTACAGTTTTATATGTGTTCCTAGAGAAAACTAAGTTGAAAGATGATAGTAGCAATGATGCAGACTGGGTTCATGATCTGAGGTTTATCCTCATTCCTGTACAGAAGAATTATGTCCTTGATGCACTGCTAGGTGACAGACCTATTGTAGGAGCATATGCAGACATTGTGAATGTTTGGCTAGCTCAATATGATGACTACTTGATAGTTCAGTGCACCATGCTTTACGGCTTAGAACCGGGACTTCAAAAACATTTTGAACTCCACGGAACATATAAGATGTTCCAAGAGCTGAAATTGGTATTTCAGACTCATGCCCGTGTCGATAGATATGAAGTCTCTGACAAGTACTTCGCATAAAAGATGGAGGAGAATTGCTCAGCTAGTGAGCATGTGCTCAGAATGCCCGGGTACTACAATCGCTTGAATCAAGTGGGAGTTAATCTTCCAGATAAGATAGTGATTGACAGAGTTCTCTATTCAACATCACCAAGATACTAGAACTTTGTGATGAACTATAGTATGCAGGGGATGGCGAAAACGATTCCCGAGCTCTTCGTGATACTGAAATTGACGAAGGTAGAAATCAAGAAAGAGCATCAAGTGTTGATGATTGACAAGATCACTAGTTTCAAGAAAGGGAAAGAAAGGGAACTTTAATTAGAATGGCAAGTGATATGTCCATTTTGCATCATGCTTTTATATCGATATTTATTGCATTATGGACTGTTATTACACGTGATGTCACAATACTTATGCCTATTCTCTCTTATTTTACAAGGTTTGCATGAAGAGGGAGAATGCCGGTAGCTGGGATTCTGGGCTGGAAACGGAGCAAATATTAGAGACCTATTCTGCACAACTCCAAAAGTCCTGAAACTCCATGAAAGTCATTTTTTGAATTAATAAAAAATATTGAGCGGAAGAAGTACCAGAGGGGGACCACTGTCGGTGTCAAAACCGGCGGATCTCGGGTAGGGGGTCCCGAACTGTGCGTCTAAGGCTAATGGTAACAAGAGGCGGGGCACACAATGTTTACCTAGGTTCGGGCCCTCTCGATGGAGGCAATACCCTACTTCCTACTTGGTTGATCTTGATGATATGAGTGTTACAAGAGTTGATCTACCACGAGATTGTAGAGGCTAAACCCTAGAAGCTAGCCTATGATTATGATTGTTGTTGTCCTATGGACTAAACCCTTCGATTTATATAGACATCAGAGGGGGCTAGGGTTACACAAAGTCGGTTACAGAGCAGGAAATCTACATATCCGAATTGCCAAGCTTGCCTTCCACGCAAAGGAGAGTCCCACCCGGACACGGGGCGAAGTATTCAATCTTGTCTCTTCATAATCCAATAGTCCGGCCAAAGTACATAGTTCGGCTGTCCGAGGACCCCGTAATCCAGGACTCCCTCAGTAGCCCCTGAACCAGGCTTCAATGACGATGAGTCCGGCGTGTAGATCGTCTTCCTCATTGCAAGGCAGGTTCTTCTCCAAAATCCCTGAGTACCTATTGTAACAAGCACTGTCGGGCTTCCCATTAATGCTGCACTCCTCGGCTTCTGTACCGTAATAATGGCAGTCTCCACGTGTTGAGCGAATGCGAGAAATCGGGGCATTTTTACATTTGCCACCCTGACCACGTTAGTGAATCGTCTATTAAAGAGACGGGGATCCTCAGATCCAAATCACAACATCTTGCCCCAGCGAGTATCCATCAGAGTGCGCCCGGAAAAAGCCATTCCATCATGGCCGGCTGCCGCAGCTCCTCCTCTCGCTCCCGCAGCACTAAGCCAGGTGATTGGGAGAAGTGTTCTATCCCCCACAGTCGATTGGTGGAGTTGCAGACCTAGGGGTTTCTCCCGCCTGCATATATGGTCCCCGTCCGAGCCAGACTAGCCACTTACAATGGCAGGGAGCAAGCGGAGAGTTTTCCCAACCCACCCAGGGGGGAGCGGGTATGCCTTGTTCCTTACGTGCTGAGGGGACTCAGATTTCCAATCCATCCGTTCCTCTGCGGGCTCCTAGAGTTCTACGGCCTCCAGCTATATAACTTCACTCCTGCCTCCATACTACACATCGCGGGCTATGTCGCCTTCTGCGAGCTATTTCTGGGCCGCGAAGCTCAGTTCAAGCTATAGAAAAGGCTATTCTGCCTCGCCCCCCGCACTCGGGAGGGGTCAATATATCAAGTGGGTGGAGCCGAATATGGCGTATCGCCGGGATCGGATACCTGTCCGTGTTGGGGAACGTTGCAGAAAATTAAAAAATTTCCTACGGTTTCACCAAGATCCATCTATGAGTTCATCTAAGCAACGAGTGAAAGGAGATATGCATCTACATACAACTTTGTAGATCGCGTGCGGAAGAGTTCAAAAGAACGGGGTTGAGGTAGTCGTTCTCGTCGTGATCCTATCACCGGAGATCCTAGCACCGAACGGACGGCACCTCCGCGTTCAACACACGTACGGTCAGCATGACGTCTCCTCCGTCTTGATCCAGCAAGGGGGAAGGAGATGTTGATGATGATCCAGCAGCACGACGGCGTGGTGGTGGATGCAGCAGAACTCCGGCAGGGCTTCGGCAAGGAACTGTGGGAGGAGGAAGAGGTGTAGCAGGGGGAGGGAGGCGCCAGGACTTCAGGGTGCGGCTGCCCCTCCATCCCCTCCCTTTATATAGGCCCCAGGGGGGGCGCCGGCCCCTGGAGATCTGATCTCCCAGGGGGGCGGCGGACAGGGGGGTGGAGTGCCCCCCAAGGCAAGTGGGGCGCCCCCCCCCCACCCTAGGGTTTCAACCCTAGGCGCAGGTGGTGGGCCTAGGGGGGTGCACCAGCCCACTATGGGCTGGTTCCCCTCCCCACTTCAGCCCATGGGGCCCTCCGGGATGGGTGGCCCCACCCGGTGGACCCCAGGGACACTTCCGGTGGTCCCGGTACAATACTGGGTGACCCCCCAAACTTTCCCGATGGCCGAAACAGCACTTCCTATATATAATTCTTTACCTCCGGACCATTCCGAAACTCCTCGTGATGTCCGGGATCTCATCCGGGACTCCGAACAACATTCGGTTCGCTGCATACTCATATTCATACAACCCTAGCGTCACCGAACCTTAAGTGTGTAGACCCTACGGGTTCGGGAGACACGTAGACATGACCGAGACGGCTCTCAGGCAATAACCAACAGCGGGATCTGGATACCCATGTTGGCTCCCACATGCTCCTCGATGATCTCATCGGATGAACCACGATGTCGAGGATTTAAACAACCCCGTATTCAATTCCCTTTGTCAATCGGTACGTTACTTGCCCGAGACTCGATCGTCGGTATCCCAATACCTCGTTCAGTCTCGTTACCGGCAAGTCACTTTACTCGTACCGTAATGCATGATCCCGTGACCAAACACTTGGTCACTTTGAGCTCATTATGATGATGCATTACCGAGTGGGCCCAGAGATACCTCTCCGTCATACGGAGTGACAAATCCCAGTCTCAATCTGTGTCAACCCAACAGACACTTTCGGAGATACCTGTAGTGCACCTTTATAGTCACCCAGTTACGTTGTGACATTTGGTACACCCAAAGCACTCCTACGGTATCCGGGAGTTACACGATCTCATGGTCTAAGGAAAATATGCTTGACATTGGAAAAGCTCTAGCAAACGAACTACACGATCTTGTGCTATGCTTAGGATTGGGTATTGTCCATCACATCATTCTCCTAATGATGTGATCCCGTTATCAACGACATCCAATGTCCATAGCCAGGAAACCATGACTATCTGTTGATCAACGAGCTAGTCAACTAGGGGCTTACTAGGGACATATTATGGTCTATGTATTCACACGTGTATTACGATTTCCGGATAATACAGTTATAGCATGAATAAAGACAATTATCATGAACAAGGAAATATAATAATAACCCTTTTATTATTGCCTCTAGGGCATATTTCCAACAGTCTCCCACTTGCACTAGAGTCAATAATCTAGTTACATTGTGATGAATCGCACACCCATAGAGTTCTGGTGTTGATCATGTTTTGCTCGCGAGAGAGGTTTAGTCAACGGATCTGCGACATTCAGATCCGTATGTACATTGCAAATATCTATGTCTCCATCTTGAACATTTTCACGGATGGAGTTGAAACGACGCTTGATGTGCCTGGTATTCTTGTGAAACCTGGGCTCCTTGGCAAGGGCAATAGCTCCAGTGTTGTCACAGAAGAGTTTGATCGGCCCCGACGCATTGGGTATGACTCCTAGGTCGGTGATGAACTCCTTCACCCAAATTGCTTCATGTGCTGCCTCCGAGGCTGCCATGTACTCCTCTTCACATGTAGATCCCGCCATGACGCTCTGCTTGCAGCTGCACCAGCTCACTGCTCCACCATTCAACATATACACGTATCCGGTTTGTGACTTAGAGTCATCCAGATCTGTGTCGAAGCTAGCGTCGACGTAACCCTTTACGATGAGCTCTTCGTCACCTCCATAAACGAGAAACATGTCCTTTGTCCTTTTCAGGTACTTCAGGATATTCTTGACCGCTGTCCAGTGTTCCTTGCCGGGATTACTTTGGTACCTTCCTACCAAACTTATGGCAAGGTTTACATCAGGTCTAGTACACAGCATGGCATACATATTAGATCCTATGGCTGAAGCATAGGGGATGACACTCATCTCTTCTTTATCTTTTGCCGTGGTCGGGCATTGAGCCGAGCTCAATCTCACACCTTGCAGTACAGGCAAGAACCCCTTCTTGGACTGATCCATTTTGAACTTCTTCAAAATCTTATCAAGGTATGTGCTTTGTGAAAGACCTATGAGGCGTCTCGATCTATCTCTATAGATCTTGATGCCTAATATATAAGCAGCTTCTCCAAGGTCCTTCATTGAAAAACACTTATTCAAGTAGGCCTTAATGCTGTCCAAAAGTTCTATATCATTTCCCATCAAGAGTATGTCATCTACATATAACATGAGAAATGCTACAGAGCTCCCACTCACTTTCTTGTAAACGCAGGCTTCTCCATAAGTCTGCATAAACCCAAACGCTTTGATCATCTCATCAAAGCAAATGTTCCAACTCCGAGATGCTTGCACCAGCCCATAAATGGATCGCTGGAGCTTGCATACTTTGTTAGCATTCTTAGGGTCGACAAAAGCTTCTGGCTGCATCATATAAAACTCTTCCTTAAGATGTCCGTTAAGGAATGCCGTTTTGATGTCCATCTGCCATATCTCATAATCATAGTATGCGGCAATTGCTAACATGATTCGCACAGACTTCAGCTTTGCTACGGGAGAGAATGTATCATCGTAGTCAATCCCTTCAACTTGTCGATAACCCTTAGCGACAAGTCGAGCTTTATAGATGGTAACATTACCATCCGCGTCCGTCTTCTTCTTAAAGATCCATTTGTTTTCTATCACTCGGCGATCATCGGCAAGTCTATCAAAGTCCATACTTTGTTTTCATACATGGATTCTATCTCGGATTTCATGGCTTCATGCCATTTGTTGGAATCTGGGCCCGCCATCGCTTCTTCATAGTTCGAAGGTTCACCGTTGTCTAACAACATGATTTCCAGGACAGGGTTGCTGTACCACTCTGGTGCGGAACGTGTCCTTGTGGACCTATGAAGTTCAGTAGCAACTTGATCTGAAGTACCTTGATCATCATCATTATTTTCCTCTTCAGTTGGTGTAGGCATCACAGGAACATTTTCCTGAGCTGCACTACTTTCCTGTTCAAGAGGCAGTACTTCATCGAGTTCTACTTTCCTCCCACTTACTTCTTTCGAGAGAAACTCTTTTTCTAGAAAGGATCCGTTCTTGGAAACAAAGATCTTGCCCTCGGATCTTAAGTAGAAGGTATACCCAATGGTTTCCTTAGGGTATCCTATGAAGACGCATTTTTCCGACTTGGGTTCGAGCTTTTCAGGTTGAAGTTTCTTGACATAAGAATCGCATCCCCAAACTTTTAGAAACGACAGCTTAGGTTCCTTCCCAAACCATAATTCATGCGGTGTCGTCTCAACGGATTTAGACGGTGCCCTATTTAAAGTGAATGTAGCTGTCTCTAGAGCGTATCCCCAAAATGATAGCGGTAAATCGGTAAGAGACATCATAGACCGCACCATATCCAATAGAGTGCAATTACGACATTCGGACACACTGTTACGCTGAGGTGTTCCAGGTGGCGTGAGTTGTGTAACGATTCCACATTTCCTTAAGTGTGTACCAAATTCGTGACTTAAATATTCTCCTCGACGATCTGATCGTAGAAACTTTATCTTTCGGTCACGTTGATTCTCTACCTCATTCTGAAATTCCTTGAACTTTTCAAAGGTCTCTGACTTGTGTTTCATTAAGTGGACATACCCATATCTACTCAAGTCATCAGTGAGAGTGAGAACATAACGATATCCTCCGCGAGCCTCAACGCTCATTGGACCGCACACATCGGTATGTATGATTTCCAATAAGTTGGTTGCTTGCTCCATTGTTCCGGAGAACGGAGTCTTGGTCATTTTGCCCATGAGGCATGGTTCGCATTTGTCAAATGATTCATAATCGAGAGACTCTAAAAGTCCATCAGCATGGAGCTTCTTCATGCGCTTGACACCAATGTGACCAAGGCGGCAGCGCCACAAGTATGTGGGACTATTGTTATCAACTTTACATCTTTTGGTATTCACACTATGAATATGTGTAATATTACGCTCGAGATTCATTAAGAATAAACCATTGACCATCGGGGCATGACCATGAAACATATCTCTCATATAAATAGAACAACCATTATTCTCGGATTTAAATGAGTAGCCATCTCGTATCAAACGAGATCCAGATACAATGTTCATGCTCAAACTTGGCACTAAATAACAATTATTAAGGTTTAAAACTAATCCCGTAGGTAAATGTAGAGGTAGCGTGCCGACGGCGATCACATCGACCTTGGAACCATTCCCGACGCGCATCGTCACCTCGTCCTTCGCCAGTCTCCGCTTATTCCGCAGCTCCTGCTGTGAGTTACAAATATGAGCAACGGCACCGGTATCAAATACCCAGGAGTTGCTACGAGTACTGGTAAGGTACACATCAATTACATGTATATCAAATATACCTTTGGTGTTGCCGGCCTTCTTTCCTGCTAAGTATTTGGGGCAGTTCCGCTTCCAGTGACCCTTCCCTTTGCAATAAAAGCACTCAGTCTCAGGCTTGGGTCCATTCTTTGACTTCTTCCCAGCAACTGTCTTACCGGGCGCGGCAACATCCTTGCCGTCTTTCTTGAAGTTCTTCTTGCCCTTGCCCTTCTTGAACTTAGTGGTTTTATTGACCATCAACACTTGATGTTCCTTCTTGATTTCTACCTCTGCTGACTTCAGCATTGAAAATACTTCAGGAATGGTTTTCACCATCCCTTGCATATTGTAGTTCATCACAAAGCTCTTGTAGCTTGGTGGGAGCGACTGAAGGACTTTGTCAATGACCGCCTCGTCCGGGAGGTTAATGTCCAGCTGGGACAGGCGGTTGTGCAACCCAGACATTTTGAGTATGTGCTCACTGACAGAACTATTTTCCTCCATCTTACAACTATAGAACTTGTCGGAGACTTCATATCTCTCAACCCGGGCATGAGCTTGGAAAACTAGTTTCAGCTCCTCGAACATCTCATATGCTCCGTGTCGCTCAAAACGCTTTTGGAGCCCCGGTTCTAAGCTGTAAAGCATGCCGCACTGAACGAGGGAGTAATCATCAGCACGTGACTGCCAAGCGTTCATAATGTCTTGGTTCTCTGGGAAGGGTGCATCACCTAGCGGTCCTTCTAGGACATATTGTTTCCTGGCAGCTATGAGGATGATCCTCAGGTTCCAGACCCAGTCCGTATAGTTGCTGCCATCATCTTTCAGCTTGGTTTTCTCTAGGAACGCGTTGAAGTTCATGTTGACATGAGCGGCGGCCATTTGATCTACAAGACATATTTGCAAAGGTTTTAGACTAAGTTCATGATAATTAAGTTCATCTAATCAAATTATTACAATGAACTCCCACTCAGATTAGACATCCCTCTAGTCATCTAAGTGTTACACGATCCGAGTCGACTAGGCCGTGTCCGATCATCACGTGATACGGACTAGTCATCGTCGGTGAACATCTCCATGTTGATCGTATCTTCCATACGACTCGTGTTCGACCTTTCGGTCTCTGTGTTCCGAGGCCATGTTTGTACATGCTAGGCTCGTCAAGTTAACCCTAAGTGTTTTGCATGTGTAAAACTGTCTTACACCCATTGTATGTGAACGTAAGAATCTATCACATCCGATCATCACGTGGTGCTTCGAAACGACGAACTTTAGCAACGGTGCACAGTTAGGGGAGAACACTTCTTGAAATTGTTGTAAGGGATCATCTTATTTACTACCGTTGATCTAAGTAAACAAGATGCATAAACATAATAAACATCACATGCAATTATATATTAGTGACATGATATGGCCAATATCAGATAGCTCCTTTGATCTCCATCTTCGGGGCTTCATGATCATCTTTGTCACCGGCATGACACCATGATCTCCATCATCGTGTCTTCATGAAGTTGTCACGCCAACGACTACTTCTACTTCTATGGCTAACGCGTTTAGCAATAAAGTAAAGTAATTTACATGGCGTTCTTCAATGACACGCAGGTCATGCAAAAAATAAAGACAACTCCTATGGCTCCTGTCGGTTGTCATACTCATCGACATGCAAGTCGTGATTCCTATTACAAGAACATGATCTCATACATCACAATATATCATTCATCATTCATCACAACTTTGGCCATATCACATCACAAGACACTTGCTGCAAAAACAAGTTAGACGTCCTCAAATTGTTGTTGCAAGTTTTACGTGGCTTCTATAGGTGATCTAGCAAGAACGTTTTCTTACCTACGTTAAAGCCACAATGTGATTTGTCAACTTCTATTTACCCTTCATAAGGACCCTTTTCATCGAATCCGCTCCAACTAAAGTGGGAGAGACAGACACCCGCCAGCCACCTTATGCAACTGGTGCATGTCAGTCGGTGGAACCGGTCTCACGTAAGCGTACGTGTAAGGTTGGTCCGGGCCGCTTCATCCCACAATACCGCTGAAGCAAGATAAGACTAGTAGCGGCAAGCAAGTTGACAAGATCTACGCCCACAACAAAATTGTGTTCTACTCGTGCAATAGAGAACTACGCATAGACCTAGCTCATGATGCCACTATTGCGGAACATTGCAGAAAATTAAAATTTGTCCTATGGTTTCACCAAGATCCATCTATGAGTTCATCTAAGCAACGAGTGAAAGAAGAGATGCATGTACATACCACTTTGTAGATCGCGTGCGGAAGCATTCAAAAGAACGGGGTTGAGGTAGTCATTCTCGTCGTGATCCTATCACCGGAGATCCTAGCGCCGAACGGACGGCACCTCCGCGTTCAACACACGTACGGTCAGCGTGACGTCTCCTCCGTCTTGATCCAGCAAGGGGGAAGGAGAGGTTGATGATGATCCAGCAGCACGACGGCGTGGTGGTGGATGCAGCAGAACTCTGGCAGGGCTTCGCCAAGCAACTGTGGGAGGAGGAAGAGGTGTAGCAGGGGGAGGGAGGCGCCAGGACTTCAGGGTGCGGCTGCCCCTCCCTCCCCTCCCTTTATATAGGCCCCCGGGGGGGCGCCGGCCCCTGGAGATCTGATCTCCCAGGGGGCACGGCGGCCAGGGGGTGGAGTGCCCCCCAAGGCAAGTGGGGCGCCCCACCCCCACCCTAGGGTTTCAACCCTAGGCACAGGGGGTGGGCCTAGGGGGCGCACCAGCCCACTATGGGCTGGTTCCCCTCCCCACTTCAGCCCATGGGGCCCTCCGGGATGGGTGGCCCCACCCGGTGGACCCCCGGGACACTTCCGGTGGTCCCAGTACAATACCGGGTGACCCCAAAACTTTCCCGATGGTCGAAACAACACTTCCTATATATAATTCTTTACCTCCGGACCATTCCGAAACTCCTCGTGACGTCCGGGATCTCATCCAGGACTTTGAACAACATTCGGTTTGCTGCATACTCATATTCATACAACCCTAGCGTCACTGAACCTTAAGTGTGTAGACCCTACGGGTTCGGGAGACACGTAGACATGACCGAGACGGCTCTCGGGCAATAACCAACAGCGGGATCTGGATACCCATGTTGGCTCCCACATGCTCTTCGATGATCTCATCGGATGAACCACGATGTCGAGGATTTAAACAACCCCGTATTCAATTCCCTTTTCAATCGGTACGTTACTTGCCCGAGACTCGATCGTCGGTATCCCAATACCTTGTTCAGTCTCGTTACCGGCAAGTCACTTTACTCGTACCGTAATGCATGATCCCGTGACCAAACACTTGGTCACTTTGAGCTCATTATGATGATGCATTACCGAGTGGGCCAAGAGACACATCTCCGTCATACGGAGTGACAAATCCCAGTCTCGATCTGTGTCAACCCAACAGACACTTTCGGAGATACCTGTAGTGCACCTTTATAGTCACCCAGTTACGTTGTGATGTTTGGTACACCCAAAGCACTCCTACGGTATCCAGGAGTTACACGATCTTATGGTCTAAGGAAAAGATGCTTGACATTGGAAAAGCTCTAGCAAACGAACTACACGATCTTGTGCTATGCTTAGGATTGGGTCTTGTCCATCACATCATTCTACTAATGATGTGGTCCCGTTATCAACAACATCCAATGTCCATAGCCAGGAAACCATGACTATCTGTTGATCAACGAGCTAGTCAACTAGAGGCTTACTAGGGACATATTATGGTCTATGTATTCACACGTGTATTACGATTTCCGGATAATACAGTTATAGCATGTATAAAGACAATTATCATGAACAAGGAATTATAATAATAACCCTTTTATTATTGCCTCTAGGGTGTATTTCCAACAGTACGGTACCCCGAAGAAGATATCCGAAGACTGGCCTTCGAAGTGGTTTTATATGGACGACGTCCCCCTTCCGGACCCTATTCGGATGGGCCTCCCTGAGTTTGTTAATGCCCCGCTGAAGAAACGCCACAGCTGGCGCCCCCGGAGCCCCCAGGAGGAAGATAACAGAGAGGTCCTTTACCTGATGAGCAGGATAAAAACGCTGGCCAAATCAGGACTAACAATAATCGAGGTTATGTCAATATGTATAATGCGGGGGTGCAGCCACTTCAATATTGGGGGAAACCCATGTGTTACTTCAATGGAGAAGACGATGCCACCCGCTGCAATCGTAAAGGTCCGGACTCCGCCACCGCTCTGGCGAAAATACTGCCCGATTTGTACAAAGGAGAAGAAGAGGAGTTGCTCCGTATTAAGCCACGGGATGGATTTTCCATGTACAACCCCCCAAGCTGGGTGAGCTGCTCTCTTTTACTCAACTCCATTCATTCCCGCATTCTTCATCACAAATATTTACCTTGCCAATTCATAGCAGGAACTACAAAAAGCTGTGAGGGAGGTCCACAGCCCGTATCCACAGCCAGAGGACCCTGACCCGGTCCTCGACTCCGGAATCGAAGAAGATCTGGACGTATTTGTGGAGCTCATCGATAGGACGTTCTATCAGTTGAGATGTGACGGTGCCTTGGTGGCCATCATAGCTGATTATCCTAGCCTGCTCCCTGCATCACATGTAAGTAAAACCGGAGTCCCAACTTCCGGGAAGGATCCCCTCTTTGCTCTTTACTCAACGCACATATATTGCGTTTTACAGGGAAGGTCATCGGGGCGCCGTGCTGAACCCGCGGTGGCTCGCCAAGAAGGGGCACCGAAGCCGGGTAGGCTCAAAAGGAAGGCGGTCAGGACCGAGACGCCCTTGCAGAGGTATGATTAAAAACCTGCTCCGTGATTATTATCTTTAAAATATAACAATGTCCGTGGTCCCTGGCAGAAAAAACGCTCGCCAGACAGTGTCTGGAGAGGCTGCTAGCCATGCCTCCACCAGCCGGACTCAGGGGCAGAGGCTAACGCGGGGACAACGCCGGATAGTCCTCCTACAAAGGATGTGGATAGAATGTTCGCTACGAATTCCGAAGTGGAGAGCGCCATGAATCACAGGCGTCGACGGGCCGTACTCCGCGACCCTAATTTCTCTGAAGAGGCGTTCAACGCCTTCAACTCAGGAGACGCGTACATCCGAGCTACTCAAGATGGTCTCCCAGGGCCACGGACCAGTATGTAAAGGATATATGGGTAAGAAAAATCTGATAATTATGTATATTAGTAGCCCCTGAGACTTGAAACAAATGGCACAACTGATTTAAGGATCATTGTATGCATAGGTTCTTACGGAGAAGAATACCCAGTTGTCTAAAGAGCTGGAGGAGTGCAAAGCCCAGCTACGGGTCGTAGTTGCCGGAATGGAGGAGTCCAAGAAGGCCTCATCTGGTAATACTTGTCTTGATCGAAAAGAAAGTAATGACATGTACCAGTTGGTATACGGCGTGCATGCAAATCTAACAATAGATTCTGCAGACAATCCCGGAGGTAATCCGGATCGTATCAGGGGATGAGCAATATGCTAAACAACAGCTAGAGGCTAGTGAGTGCGTGCTTACACGGGTTATTCGAGAGAGAAATGAGCTCCGGGATGCCCATACCCGGCTGGGCGTTGAACTGGGAGATGTTCGGGCCCAGCTTGCAGACTCCGTGAAGGAGAATAAGAGGCTTCGACGCGGCATTTTTAATAAGTGCTCAAATGAACCTTTATATACTTCGGCGAAGAAGCAGGCTAACAGAGTTATGTCTGTAGGTATGCTGATAGGTCGTCCCGAAGAGGAGATGCCTGGATCCGCAGGCGATCTACTGCAAGAGCTCTCGTAACTGCACGAACAAGTTCGGCAGGTGATGTAGGGCATTGCCCAGGCCTTGTGGCCCTCTGCCTCCCTTCTCGGAGGCATGAGGGAGCTTGTAGAAATGCTCATGGGAGCATGGTGGCGCTTCCGATTATGGAAGATATCAGCCTGCCGTCAAGGTGCAAGGGAAGCCTAGGCCATGGTGAAGACGCGGTACACCAAGGTTGACCCGAATCACATGGCCGAGGTCAGACCTGTAGGGCCATATGGGAAAGAGATTCCCGTTAGTCTGGTATATGACCAGGTCGGATTAGCCGCAGTATTCCCAATAGGATTGTAGGCTAGACAGCCCGTTGGATGGTATAGAAGAAGAATTTAGTCAGTCTAAGTGACTTTGTACTTCAGATGACATACTTTGTCCCTAGCCGGATTTTAAATCATTTGTCATGGCGGACCTTTTCGCTTCAGCCTCCGGACCCAATAGTCCGGAGTGTATCCGAATACCCGCTCAGTTATGAAAACCGGGGTACGCGTGGAAACCAAGCGTAGGGGTCATAAGTGCTTGACCAGACAAGTACCCAACTAGCTATGTTATATTACATGGATAGTGTCGGTGTCAAAACCGGCGGATCTCGGGTAGGGGGTCCCGAACTGTGCGTCTAGGCGGATGGTAACAGGAGAAAAGGTACACGATGTTTTTACCCAGGTTCGGGCCCTCTCGATGGAGGTAAAACACTACTCCTGCTTGATTGATATTGATGATATGGGTAGTACAAGAGTGGATCTACCACGAGATCAAGGAGGCTAAACTCTAGAAGCTAGCCTATGGTATGATTGTTGTAATGGTTGTCTTGTCCTACGGACTGAAACCCTCCGGTTTATATAGACACCGGAGAGGGCTAGGGTTACACAGAGTCGGTTACAATGGTAGGAGATCTACATATCCGTATCGCCAAGCTTGCCTTCCACGCCAAGGAAAGTCCCATCCGGACACGGGACGGAGTATTCAATCTTGTATCTTCATAGTCTTGCAGTCCGGCTGACGATGATAGTCTGGCTGTCCGGACACCCCCTAGTCCAGGACTCCCTCAGTAGCCCCCGAACCAGGCTTCAATGACGATAAGTCCAGCGCGTATATAGTCTTCGGCGTTGCAAGGCGGGTTCTCCTTCAAGTTCCATGTACCTGCCGAACAGTGTCCGGCTCTTTTGTAAATGTTGCGCTCCTTGGCTTCCACGCCCAATAATGGCCTTCTTCCACGCGTCGCACGAATGCGAAAAGCCAGGGTATCTTTTGTGCTTTACCCCCTAGCTGCGCAAATAATCTGCCTATAAGAGAGGCAAGAATCCAGATCCAAATCACACCATCTTCCTTCCGCGAGTACTCATCGGAGCGCCTCTAACCAAAAATCCATTCCATCATGGACCGTCGACGCGGCTCCTCCTCTCGCGCTCCCAGCCCTCTTCCAGGAGATTGGAGGAGATGTTCTGTTCCTCACAACGAGCTAGTGACGCTCCAAGCGGAGGGATATCTTCCTCCGGCCTTTATGGTCCCGGTTCGAGCCGAGATGGCCACCTACAAAGGTGGGAAGCAAGCGGAGGCTACCACAAGTCCCAACAAAGGGGAGCGGGTATGGTTCGTCCCCTATCTGATAAGGGGGCTCGGATTTCCTGTACATCCGTTCCTCCGCGGCCTTCTGGAGTTCTACGGACTCCAGCTCCATCACCTCACGCCTGCCTCGATTCTGCATATCGCGGGCTTCGTAGCTCTTTGTGAGCTATTTCTAGGCATCGAGCCCCCATTTTGCGCTGTGGAAGAGGTTATTTTGCCTCCTACCCCGCTCTCACGCGGGGTCCATATATCAAGTGGGCGGTGCCGAAATATGGCGCATCGCCGGGACGCCCTATCCATCCAGAACCCCTAGGAAGGCATCCAAAGACTGGCCTTCCGAATGGTTTTACGTAGAAGACGCTCCGCTGCCGGACCCTGTTCAGATCGGCCTCCCGGAGTTCAATAATGCTCCTTTGAAGAAACGCCTGAGTTGGCATCCGCGGAGCCCCCAGCTGGAGGAAGACAAGAGCGTCCATTATTTGATGGGCCGGATAAGGTTACTGGCCCATTCTGGACTGACCATGATTGGAGTCATGGCCACGTGCATTATGCGGGGGGTGCAGCCGCTGCAATACAGGGGCCACCCCATGTGGGTTTTCAATGGAGAGAATGATGCCACTCGTCATGGCCGCCAAGGGCCGGGATCGGCTGAAGACCTGGTGAAGATTCTGTCCGGCCTGTACAAGAGGGAGAAGGAGGACTTCCTCCAGACGAGCCCATTGAATGGGTTCTCCATGAACAACCCTCGAAGCTGGGTAAGCGAATGTTCATTTATCTGACCCACGCTTTCAAAGTTAAGTGCCTTACTTTATGGTTTTGACGCAGGATCTGCGCCAGACTGTGGAGAGCATTCATAGCCCGGCTCCACAGCCCGAGGATCCAGAAAGATCCCTTGATCCATCCTCCGAAGAGGATCCGGACATAAAGGTGGAGCTAATCGACGGGGTGTTCCATCAACTCAGCATGGACAATGCTCTAGTCGCCATTACGGCTGACTACCCCGGCCTATCTCCGGCTCCCCAGGTGATTGTGACCGAAGTGCTGACACCATTATTCCGTCCTTGCGCATTTTTGACCACCATGTACCATGGTGTCTCGCAGGGGGTGCCTTCAGGGCAGGAGGCCGAGGCCACGGCAGCTGGCCAACAAGGGTCAGCCCGGCCCAGCAGGCGGAAGATGAGTGCAGCGCGGATCGAGACGTCGCCACAACGGTATAGCTCGCGATCGTTATTTAGGACAAAGTTCCTAGGAAGTGTTTGAATGCTCATGACCTTTGCAGGAGAAAGAGTGCCCGCCGGACTGTGGGTGTAGGAGTTGCCAACCCAGCTTCTACCAGCCAGGCTCCAATGCCTGGTCTGGAGGGGGAGGCGAGCGCAAGGCGCGAGCCGGATACTCCTCCAACGGAGGATGCCGACAGACTGTCCGCCACCAGGTCTGAGGTGGAGAGCGCCATGAACCATAGGCGCCGCCGGACAGTTTTTCGTGACGCGTGCTTCTCCCCCGAGGCGTTGAATGCCTTTAACGCGGGGGACACGCACCTCCGTGCTGCTCAAGATGGTTTGACCAGAGCCACGGAGCAGTATGTAAAGGACATACGGGTAAGATATTTTAATAGTTGTATATGCCAGTAGCCCCCGAGACTTAAAGTAGTTGGAATAACTGATTTAAGGATCATTTGATATGCAGGATCTTACGGAGAAGAATACCCGATTGTCCCAGGAGCTAAAAGAGTGCAAGGCCCAACTTGGGGCCGCACTAGTTGCCGTAGGAGGAAGCGCAGAGACCCCTCCTGGTAACACATTATTTCAAAAAGATAATCGGTGGGCGGCGTGCATTTAAGCCTGACAATGACATTGCAGGTGATGCCGGACAGGATTCGGACAGGCAAGAACTACTGCGCCAGCTGAAGGCCGCCGAGAGGGTGCTGACGAGGGTGCAGCAGGAAAGGAACAAGCTCCAGGATGCCCACGCCCAGCTTGGAGAAGAGCTGAAAGGTGTTCGGGCCGAGCTGTCTGGCTCCGTGAGGGAGAATCAGCGGCTTCGTCGTGGCATCTATAGTAAGTGCTTGAGCGAACTCCTTTGAAAAGAAGAGTTCGGCGAGGAAGTCAATTGACAAAAATATGTCTGTAGGTGTGCTCACAGGTCGCCCTGCGGACGAGATGCCCGTATCAACGGGTGATCAACTTCCCGTGCTGGTGCAACTGCTCGAACGAGTTCGGTAGGCAATGAGCGGCGTCGTCCAGGCCTTATGGCCATCCCTCTCCCTACCCGAGGGCCTTGGAGAGCTTGCGGAGAAGCTTCAGGGTGTGGGGCAGCGCTTCCATTTATGGAAGATTTCGGCCTGCGGCGAAGGTGCCAGGGAGGCCTGGGCCATGGTGAAGACGCGGTACAAGAAGGCGGATCCAAACCACATGGCCGAGGTCGGACCTGTGGGGCCCGATGGGAAGGAGATCCCTGTGAGTTTAGTGTACGGCCAAGTAGAGTTGGCCGCTAAATATTCCCAACGGGACTGTAAATTAGACAGCCTGTTAGACGGGATTGAGGAGGAATACCGTTAGTCAATATGACTATGTATTTTAAAATGACATGTAAAATGCCTTCTAGCCGGATTGTAGATCGTTTGTCTTTGCCGACCTTTTCGCTTCAACCTCGGGACCCTAGAGTCCGGAGTGTGTCCGAATACCTTCTCGGTTAAGAAACAACCCGGGCATGCATGGAGACAAGGCGTAGGGGTCATTAGTGCTTTATTAGACAAGTGCCCAACTAGTTATGTTATATTACATGGTTAGTAAGAAACATCTTCCAGGGAGAATAGTTCCGTTAAGGGTTCCTTTCCCTGGGAGGCATGCCCTAAAGTGCATGTCCGGACTGCGAAAAGAGTAGGAGAACATCTGGGGGCAAATAAATAAATAGGTAAAAAATCATCTTTCAAGTCACCGACCGAATATTCCCTTAAGAACGCTAGCTTTCGGCTTCACCCAGTCTGAGGTACACATCCGGCTGACCCGGCAGTAACAATCGCAGAGGTGCTCCCTTTACCTCCTAGCCGAACAATCGGGAATGTAGGGGTAAGCACAGGAGCCAGGCAACCCAGCTTGGCCAAAACTTAAGTCATATCGATGCATATAATGGTGAATAAAAGGTACACGTGGAAGTTTGACACATGTGCTGGGCATGAGGCCCTTATAATTAAGCTTCTGGTAAAGAAACCCCTAGGTATAATGAGTGCGGATAGCATATCAAGTGTGTGCGAACAATGCGCAAGTAGGCCTTTAAGGGCTTTTATGAAAAGGGGTGAGAGAAAAAAGAGAAACAAAAGACAGTTGAAGTGTAAAAATTTGGGCGGGGGAAGGGGACGAACTCTTAGTCCGGCGCTAGGCATAGAATCTTCGGAGGCGGGCTGCGTTCCATGGGTTCGGCTCGAGTAGGTTGTCCGACGCATTTCGCAGACGGTACGCCCCGCCGGTCAGGACTTGATCGATAATGAAGGGGCCTTCCCATTTAGGTTTGAGCTTGTCCTTTTTCTTGTCCGGCAGGCGTAGAACTAGTTCGCCAACATTGTAAGTCTTAGCCCGTACTTCTCTATTTTGATATCTTCGAGCCTGCTGCTGATAGAATGCCGAACGAGCCTTGGCGACGTCGCGTTCTTCCTCCAATGCATCCAAGCTATCCTGCCGATCTAGCTCGGCTTCTCTTTCTTCGTACATGCGCACTCGAGGTGAGTCATGAATGATGTCGCAGGGCAAAACTGCCTCTGTGCCGTATACCATAAAAAATGGTGTGAATCCGGTAGTACGGTTGGGCGTTGTCCGCAGCCCCCAGAGTACGGAGTCGAGCTCCTCTACCCAGTGCGTGTCAGATTTCGTAAGGGGCCGCACTAGTCAGGGTTTGATGCCGCTCATTATTAGACCATTTGCTCGTTCCACTTGACCGTTGGTTTGAGGATGATAGACTGAAGCGTAATCGAGCTTAATGCCCATATTATTGCACCATAATTTAACCTCGTCGGCCATGAAGTTTGTGCCGTTACCGGTAATGATGCTATGGGGGACACCATAACGGTGTACTACCCCGGATATGAAGTCTATCACTGGTCCAGACTCTGCCGTTTTAACTGGCTTGGCCTCTATCCATTTGGTGAATTTGTCCACCATGACCAATAGGTGCCTTTGCTTGTGGGTTCCCCCTTTAAGGGCTCCAACCATGTCAAGCCCCCAGACCGCAAATGGCCAGGTAATGGGTATAGTTTTGAGGGCGGTGGGTGGCATATGGCTCTGATTAGCAAAGAGCTGACAATCGACGTATCTTTGGACTAAGTCCTGCGCATCTGCCCAGGCCGTCGGCCAATAAAATCCTATATGGAATGCCTTGCCTACAAGGGCCCGAGCTGCGGCATGGTGTCCACCTAGTCTGGCATGAATTTCAGCCAGAAGATTTCGCCCCTCCTCCTCGGAGATACACCGTTGAAGGACTCTGGTTGTGCTTTTCTTATAGAGTTCTCCCTCGTGGACCTTGTAGGCTTTAGATCGCCGGACTATGCAGCGGTCCTCATTTTGGTCTTCGGGAAGCTCCTGCCTAAGTAAGTAGGCTAGGAACGGCTCTGTCCACGGGGCGATTACTGCCATTATTTTGTGGGCTGAAGGTGTTATTTCATCGGCTGAGTTGCCGGTGATGTCAGATTGTTCTGTGTTGGGTGGTGCGGCTGCCTTCGGGTTGTTATTTCCGGACTCCTCTTCCCATAGTACGGATGGCTTAAAGAGCCGTTCCAGGAAGATGTTAGGAGGGACAACGTCGCGTTTTGCGCCGATGCGTGCCAGTACGTCGGCTGCTTGGTTATTATCTCGGGCTACATGGTGGAATTCGAGCCCTTCGAACCGAGCTGACATTTTTAGGACATCGTTACGATAGGCTGCCATTTTCGGATCCTTGGCGTCAAAGTCTCCATTTACTTGGGATGTTGCGAGGTTTGAATCCCCGCGCACCTCTAGGCGTTGAATGCCCATGGAGATTGCCATCTGGAGGCCATGTAGGAGGGCCTCATATTCGGCCGCATTGTTGGAGTCCGTGTACATTATCTGAAGTATATATTGGACTGTATCCCTGGTTGGGGACGTCAATACGTGTCGTGGGGAACGAGCACCTATGGGGAAGGGCCCCTTCTGGTCCGGCAAGGGAGCGGAGGGCGCGCGAAGAGCAGATCGAGGCGAAAGCACGCGGGGGATTTTACCCAGCTTCGGAGCTCTCCGGAGAGATAAAACTCCTACTGCTGCTTTGTGTTTGTATTTGTTCTTGCTTGAGAGCGTGGGTATGCTGTAGTCTCGAATGAGTCGAGCCCCTTCTACGTGCGCATGGGCCTCCTTTTTATAGTCTAAAGGGGTCACCGACAGGTGGCAGCGTAGAGAGAGGGGTAAAAAAGTAAAAATGCGGGTTGGTACAACCACTATCAACAGTGCCCCCTGCCTAACTCTGACGGCAGGGGACAAGGGCATTTAATGCCCGTCCGGTCGCTCCAACAGTGCAGGAAGCGACCGTTAGGGGCGCCACCGATCGCCACGATGGCCTCCTTGTCAGCTTTGCTTGCCACCTCGCACCGCTTGGCTGTGCAGCTACCCGCCACGTGCACCAGGAGCGATCCTGCGGCGACACGTCATCGGATGCGCTGGAGTGTGGGCGCAGAGTGGTGGCTTCGCCGCGGCAAGTGCCTTGCCGCGGTCGCTGTCTTGTCGCACCCGCGAGCTTGCCACTCGTCGGGTCTTGCCGGGACGCGCGGAGCGTCGCGGCAAGTTTTCTGAAGTGCCTTGGTTGGCCTTCCCGGCAAACTCCTCTAGCCGGGGTCTTGTCCTTCCCGGCAAGCTCCTCTTGCCGGGACCTTGTCTTCTCAGTTAACACTTTGTTCTTGAATGGCAGTAATAGGAATGACGAAGGGTCTTGGCGGACGCAGGGCAAGCCCTGCCACGGGGCGCTGCGACTGCCCGTGCACAAGTTCGGGGTACTAAGGGACCCCTACTTTAGTACACCAACAGGAGCCCCCGGGCTTGGGCCATACACGGTGCCGAGCGCTGTTGGGCCAGGCCCAAAACGGGGCACGGGCACGCGCGGCCTGGGTCCAAACCAAATCCACTCCGTATCCACCGCGTCCTCTCGTAACGGCACGCGTCAATCGCAGCGTCGTGGGAGAGATCGTGGGCAATACTTAAATCCAGGAAATGCGTAACGTTCGCCTCCCCTGTTTATAAGCAGAGGAAACAGGGCTGTTCCCCCACCTTCGCCACTTGCAGTTCCTTCCTCCGAAAGCTCCGTCGCTCCCCTCCGCTTCCCAAGCCGAAAGAGAGCAGCGCTCCACCGCCCGTCGCCGCCGTTGCCCTCAACACCTCCGCGCTCCCCCGCCGCTTCCGCCATGGTCCGAAGACCGGCAAGAGCTCGAAGTCGAGCGCCAAGTCGGACGAGGCGTTGCGGCTTGAGGCGCTGCGCAAGGAGCGACTGCTTTTCCTCCCCGAGCTCACCCCGAAGGCGCTGCGGTAGGAATTTTACCTCTTCTGGTCGACGCAGACACGGGCGCATCCGCGCACGCCGGTGCTTTCCGCTGAGGCTTCCAAATCGAAACGGTGCCCAAAAGGGTACCATTTCTTTCTTGTGTTCTTCTATTGCGGGCTCTGCCCACCTTTTTCCGATTTTCTCTGCGACATCATGAATACCTACGGGTTTCATCTTCTTGATTTCACCCCCAACGCCGTTCTAACAATGGCGGTTTTCGCACACCTCTGCGAGAACTTCGTTGGCATCCTCCCGAATGTCGCTCTTTTTCGTCATTATTTCACCCCCCGGGCCGAGAAAGGGGAGCCACTGGCTGGCGGGATCGCCTGGACCTCACGCATCGGCATGAAGGAGGTGTATCTGACGGGCGAGCTCCGCAGCAAGTGGGATGAGTGGAGGGCGGAGTGGTGCTGGATCGTTGACGCCAACCCGCAGCCATTCACCAACCTGCGCCGGACCCGGGTGGTGCGCGGCGGCGACTGGAGCGCTCTGTCGCCGGACGACGCCAAGCTGAAGATTGCCACCACCCGAATCCTCCGGCTCAGGCTTGTCGGGCTCACAGCAGGGGCGGTTGGCGCGGATTTACTTCGCCATCGCATCGCCCCTCTGCAGAAGAGGGGGAGGCCCGCCTGGCTCTTTGGCGGCCCGGCGAATATCATGAGGCTGCGTCCAGGTAAAGTTACCGATGGTACGAAGACGAAAGAGGGGATGCCTTCCGGGGCATCCCCAAGCTTAGGCTCTTGGTTATCCTTGAATATCTTGGGGTGCCATGGGCATCCCCAATCTTATGTTCTTTGCCACTCCTTATTCCATAGTCCATCGAATCTTTACCCAAAACTTGAAAACTTCACAACACAAAACTCAACAGAAAACTCATAAGCTACGCTAGTATAAGAAAATAAAACCACCACTTAGGTACTGTAATGAACTCATTCTAAATTCATATTGGTGTAATATCTACTGTACTCCAACTTATCTATGGCTCATACCCTCCGATACTACTCATAGATTTATCAAAATAAGCAAACAACACATAGAAAACAGAATCTGCCAAAAACAGAACAGACTGTAGTAATCTGTATCAAACGTATACTTCTGGAACTCCAAAAATCCTACAAAATTAGGAAGTCCTAAGCAATTCGCTTACCAATCCATATCAGAAAGAATCAGATCAGAAGCACGTTTTGGTGAATTAACAAAACTAAATTACTTTGTGCAAAAGTTTCTGATTTTCAGCCGGATCAACACAACTATCACCGTAAGCTATCATAAAGGTCTTACTTGACACTTTATTGAAACAAAAGATATAAAACATGATTACTACAGTAGCATAATCATGTGGACACACAAAAATAGTACCAACAAGCGCTTTTCTTTAATGCCTTTCTAGCTAGGCATGATGATGATAATGATGCTCACATAAGAGATAAGAACTAGCAGGGTGACCCGCACATTTGCGCGGCTAGATTTACTATGTATTGTGCTATTTTAGTTTTTACGTATTCGTTGCATAATTTTCAGTTATTGCTTTGGTATTAGATACACATTTGAAAGAATAGAAAATAGGATACCAACATTGCATGAACCGAACTTCTTTTGCCCATGGTTGAATTTTTATTCACCTTAATTTACTTCTACATGATTTTATATTGAAAACTATTGTATTTTACTCATCTTGTTTTCTTGTTTTTTCCTCTTCCTGTTTTGGATGTAGTTTGCATATATAGTGTATTATATATTCTATTAATAGAAATGCAATAGGAGCCTCTCCTGCTCTATTGGTTGCTAAAAAAAGTAAATCTGGTTATATATCATAAGCTTTGATACGTGGCAACTAAAGGACTATGGTTGGCCCACCATTCAGAATTATAGCTTTGTGCTAATATATTGTTGTCTCCCTTACATTTTCCACTCTCCGTGTATTAACTTCTCTTTTTTTTCATCTGTGCCATTGTCGGTGGAATATAACTTTCTTTTATTTATGAAAGTCATTCATACGGTCTTCCATATATAATTTGTTTGTACATAGAAGGTCACCAATCATCTATCTCTAGGTCACTAAGCTACTGTCATTACAGTCTATTCTTTCATTTCCAATTTTCCTATTAACATATATCTTTCTACACGTTGAAATACTTGTTCCTTTAGACCTTTTTTTTTTAAGTCGCAACATCATTTTTTCTTAAAATACGCTAACCAATTATATATCACTATTCTTGTTTACATTGTGAATCTAATAATTATACACTATTTAATTCTTCTGAATCTAATAATTATCCATTGCTTTATTGTGAAACTTTACAACGATGTAATATACATCTCAATGTTCATTTGTATTTTTTTTCAAATTTTCGGAAACTGGAAAAGTGTCGGACTTGAATAGACTGAATTATTTAGGCATGTTTGATAGTGCGTGGTTTGATGTATATATGATGTTTATAGCTAGGCCTCATAATAAATTGTTTTTTTCTACGTCCCTCGGCCCATGCGCCTCCACTTGGTGTCCTATGCAAACGCGTACATGTTTTTTTAGTACTTCCTTGGCTAGGTTTTTTTTGCGCAGAACTTCCTTGGCCAGGTTAACGTATAACTCTAGATAATCTAACTCGTTCCCTAGCTATTGCTTAATCCCAACCATTTCTTTTCTACCATTTTAATAAGAAAATAGATAGACACACGCGCGCATTTGCGTGGCATTTGTAATATTTTTACACATAATTTGTATTTTCACACAATCAATGATAAAACAAATTTATCATCTCTAAAAATTATCTGGTCATGCCAATACAACATGAGTTGTTGCTCCAAACCTTTATTGCTATATTCGCAAAAAAAACCCTTTATTGCTAGCATAGTTTAATAATATTGTATGACACTCACTCACGCACACAACACTTTCTTCTTACTCGAGTCATTCATGATGTTTCATTTATTTATACATGCATATGTCATTCTTGCATTCGTCGCTATGTACTCCAGGTTAGAGAAAATGACACATCCGAGGATGATGTCATTCTTGTTCCTGTCGCTATGTATTCCATTTGACGGAGCGGGAATCAAAATTACCACATAAGTGTTTAGATTTTTAGGTATTCATGGATTTTATATACTAATACATGAAAACTGATTTGTTAATTTTCCTTTATTCTATTTTAGAATTTCATGTATATAACATTTATTATTTAACTAAAAGACATTATACAAATGATACATTTGACCTATACTACCTTATTATTTCATGTGGTATTATCATGTGAAAATAATTTATTGATTTTATTTTTATTTAAAATTTGGTACCTATGTTCATGTTTCTAATGAACAAAAAATAGAAATAATATTTTGTTATAATATCAGTTTGCTAGATAGTTTTTTCGGCTAACTATCAGGGAATTTGAGGCATTAAAGATTAATAATTATTATAAAATATTTATCCTCAATGTCATGTTTGTATGTGGACAAAAGTATCATTTTTATAATTTGTTATTCAAAATCCATACATGTATTTATTATTGAAAAGAAAAGAGAAGGAAAATATCCCTTATGTTAGATTGTTATTTTGGCTTATTGTCAGGTAATTTAACGCAGCGTACATTCCTTAAAATTCCTTATGGCAGTAAATGTGCAAAACCCAAAAATTTATAAGTGTGCGGCGCTATTATATACTAATACTACCAGATTAATTTATGCGTGCATGTTCCCTTTTTCTTTTTTGAGGCAAGTGTGCATGCTCCTCCGTTCCTTTTTCTTTTCACTCATGAGAATAATGGTTCGTAAGGATCCTGCTTTTTCTAGGGAAGTGTGGGTTCTGCTTTTTTTTTGTTTTTCTGTGAGTCGAGGTGCGGGCTCCTGCTGGTTTCATCTTTTCTGTTACTAATGTGGTGGGCTTTGGACAGAAAAAGTGGTGGCTTTGGACTGAAAAAGTGGTGGCCTATGGACTGAAAAAACTTCCATAGATGATATATGGGCTTCCCGTAAGTTACACAGAGAGTCACGGATGGATTCTCTATCGTTTAAAAAAAGGAAAGTATCCCCTATCACGTGTACATGCTAATCTTGTTGTCCATGCATAAATCAATATGTCCAACGACTGACTGATTTGCTATCTGATTCTAACTTTACGTGACATATCAATCTGTCCAAACCCCTAAAAAAAGATCAATCTGTCCAACGCCTGATTGTTTTTTTGTCTAACGCCTGATTGATTTGTTATCCAATTCTAACACATCGGTTGTAGCACGTATACGTGATAGATCTTTTTTTACTTGGCACGTGATAGAGATTCATACGTGCAAACGATTGCTCGTACACAATATTTGTATGTAACGTTACGTCTTTAAATCTCAACCGTCTATATCTAAAATTAATGGCTGAGGTAATTTAATCTGTGTGGATGAACGTGGTGGCTTATTTGTCTTCTATATTATGTATATAATAGATTGAAACATAAAGAGAGCATCATGAAGAAGATGACTAGCACATTTAAGTCTAACCCTCTTCCTATGCATAGGGATTTTGTGATCAAACAACTTATGGGAACAATAATCAACAAGCATAGGAAGGCAAAACGCCTAGCTTCAAGATTTTCAGCACATAGAGAGGAAACTTGACATTATTGCAATTCCTACAAGCATATGTTCCTCCCTCGTAATAATTTTCAGTAGCATCATGAATGAATCCAACAATATAACCAGCACATAAAGCATTCTTTTCATGATCTACAAGCATAGAAAATTTACTACTCTCCACATAAGCAAAATTCTTCCCATGAATAGTAGTGGGAGCAAACTCAACAAAATAACTATCATGTGATTGAAAATTAAGATCAAGATGACAACTTTCATGGTTATCATTATTCTTTAAAGCATACGTGTCATCACAATAATCATCATATATAGGAGGCATGCTTTCATCATAGTAAATTTGCTCATCAAAGCTTGGGGGACAAAAAATATCATCTTCATCAAACATAGCTTCCCCAAGCTTGTGGCCTTGCATATCATTAGCATCATGGATATTGAAAGAATTCATACTAACAACATTGAAATCATGCTCATCATTCACATATTTCATGCCAAGCATTCTATGTAATTCTTCTTCTAGCACTTGAGCACAATTTTCCTTTCCATCATTCTCACGAAAGATATTAAAAAGGTGAAGCGTATGAGACAAGCTTAACTCCATTTTTTTTGTAGTTTTCTTTTATAAACTAGACTAGTGATAAAAAAAGAAACAAAAAGATTTGATTGCAAGATCTAAAGATATACCTTCAAGCACTCACCTCCCCGGCAACGGCGCTAGAAACTGCTTAGTTGATGGGGTGTGAGTGAGTGCCCTTTACCTAGCCTCCCTGGCAACGGTGCTAGAAACTGCTTGATGTCTACTACACAACCTTCTTCTTGTAGACGTTGTTGGGCCTGCAAGTGCACAGGTTTGTAGGACAGTAGCAAATCTCCCTCAAGTGGATGACCTAAGGTTTATCAATTCGTAGGAGGCATAGGATGAAGATGGTCTCTCTCAAGCAACCCTGCAACCAAATAGCAAAGAGTCTCTTGTGTCCCCAACACACCCAATACAATGGTAAATTGTATAGGTGCACTAGTTCAACGAAGAGATGGTGATACAAGGGCAATATGGATAGTGGATATAGGTTTTTGTAATCTGAAATAATAAAAACAACAAGGTAATGATAAAAGTGAGCGTAAACGGTATTGCAATGATAGGAAACAAGGCCTAGGGTTCATACTTTCACTAGTGCAAGTTCTCTCAACAATAATAACATAGATAGATCAAATAACAATCCCTCAACATGCAACAAAGAGTCTCTCCAAAGCCACTAATAGCGGAGAACAAACGTAGAGATTATGGTAGGGTACGAAACCACCTCAAAGTTATTCTTTCGGATCGATCTATAAAAGAGTTCGTACTAGAATAACACCTTAAAACACAAATCAACCAAAACCCTTATGTCACCTAGATACTCCATTGTCACCTCAAGTATCCGTGCCATGATTATACGATATGCATCACACAATCTCAGATTCATCTATTCAACCAACACAAAAGTACATCAAAGAGTGCCCCAAAGTTTCTACCGGAGAGTTAAGAACGTGTGCCAACCCCTATGCATAGGTTCATGGGCGGAACCCGCAAGTTGGTCACCAAAACATACATCAAGTGGCACATGATATCCCATTGTCACCACAGATAAGCACGACAAGACATACATCAAAAGTTCTCATAAAAGACTCAATCTGATAAGATAACTTCAAAGGGGAAACTCAATTCATCACAAGAGAGTAGAGGGGGAGAAACATCATAAGATCCAACTACAATAGAAAAGCTCGGGATACATCAAGATCGTGCCGTAGAGGGAACACGAGAGAGAACACGAGAGAGAGAGAGAGAGAGAGAGAGAGAGAGAGAGAGAGAGAGATCAAACACATAGCTACTGGTAAATACCCTCAGCCCCGAGGGTGAACTACTCCCTCCTCGTCACGGATAGTGTCGGGATGATGAATATGGCCACTGGTGTTGGGTTCCCCATTCGGCAGGGTGACGGAACAGGCTCCCGAGAGGTTTTTGGTGGCTACAGAGGCTTGCAGCGGTGGAACTCTCGATCTATCTTCTGTTCTGGATGTTTTACGATACGTAGGTATATATGGGTGCAGGGGGTACGTCGGTGGACCGAAGGGGGGGGGGCACGAGGCAGGGGGCGCGCCCTAGTGGGGTGGTCGCGCCCCTACCCTCGTGAGCACCTCCCTTCTTTCCTGACGTGCACTCCAAGTCCATCGGGTGGCTTTCCTTCCAAAAATAACTTCTCTAGTTGATTTCGTTTCGTTTTGACTCCGTTTGATATTCCTTTTCTTCGAAACACTGAAATAGGCATAAAACAACAAATCTGGGCTGGGCCGCCAGTTAATAGGTTAGTCCCAAAAATAATATAAACATGGATAATAAAGCCCAATATTGCCCAAAACAGTAGATAATATAGCATCGAGCAATCAAAAATTATAGATACGTTGGAGACGTATCACATAACTCAAAGTTTTGTCATACAGAAAGTATGGACTAAACGGACACATTGTCATATATCGACAGTCACTCCACCATGTCATGCCATCCATCCATGTCAGAGAGATAGTCCCCGAGCTTAGTGAAAGGCTTCATGTCGAGACGCTGAGAGGCTACCCATGTTCGGACGTCTTTCTGCGACATTTGTCCTTCTCCGTAGAACATCCCTGTTTTTCGTGGAACATTAACCATGTAGAGTGGGTATCCTGGGTCTTTCGAGGCGATGAGGCCTTTCTCTATCCAGAGCACATCGTCATGAAGTCTTCTTAGATCGCCGAATCTGGCCCGTAGCGCTGTTGCAGGTAGGATTGGTTGACCGGGGATATGCCATTTATCCGCATCGGGGATATCTATACGGTCCTAAAGCTGAGGCTACTGAGGCGGCTGGATCATAGAATCAGCTTTTTTGCCTTTCCTCGCTCTCTTCCTAGACTTCTTTACGACCGGAAGGTCGTCCATAATACGTTTAGCCTCCGCAGACGGCAATTCAGGCAACGACTCACGACGCTCAAACCCTGAGTAGGCGCCAGTATAGACATACTGTGGAATGCCATCATCATCCTCATCCTCATCCATGGCGACGTCATCAACGACTAATGGAGCCTCCTCCTTACCCCGTCCGCTATCACCCAACCCGACACCCAATGCTAATTGGGTAGGTGGGATGTTGATGTTCATACCTTGCGGCAAATCCCGGGCACTCGATATGTCCTAGTTTGTAGCACAAGTCATGTGGAAATTCACAGAAAATTTCGGCATGACCTTTGCTAAAAAGTGGACAAATCGAGAACCTGAAATTTGCCAGAACAGAAACGAATCAACATTCCGGCAAAACACAGGCCACTCAGCTTCATTCCCTAGAAATAGTGTTCAAATATCCCTCTTCGACACCGCAACACATGTCCAATTATACACGAGCAACCACATGTCCAAATTTCACAAGCTAATTCAAAAACAAAGTGTAGAAGAAAATTCATTTAACTACTAATAGAACAAAATTTAGTTAACTTTAGTGCTCTATAATGATGAAAGGAAAAATATTAGTTAACTACTAATTTCATTCATTTAGGTTATTCATTCAACTTCACCTAATTAACCTACTGTACCACTACTACTAGCAGCACTACTAACCTAATTAACCTAGAAAAACTCTATTGCCCTAACTGAAAAACATCTAATTAACATCTACTATTACCACTACTGCCCTAACCTAATTAACATCTACTAGTATCACTATATACTATACAAGCAGCATCTACCCTAATTAAACCCTACTGCCCTAACTAACTTTTGCTGTAAACCAAATTTTTTGCTCTAAACTAATTTTTCCTCTAACATCTACTACTTAACACCCTTTGCTCTAAACTAAATTTTTTGCTATAAACAAACTTTTGCTCTACTAATTTTTGCTCTAAAATGCAAAGAGAGAGGAGTGGGGGAGGGGTGGGGGACTTACAGAGAGGGGAGAGACGATGGCGGGGAGGTGCTCAGCGACGGAGGTAGGGGCGGAGAGGGCGGGCTCGGGCACGGGCAACGGCGGTCCTGGGTGGGCTCGAGCGGCGGTGAGGTGGAGGGTGGCGACGGTGAGGTCGAGGGCGGCCATGGGCGGCGGCGGTGAGACTGAGGGCGGCCTCGGGCGGCGGCGGTGAGGATGATGGCGGCCTCGGGGGGAGACGGTGAGGTTGAGGGCGTCCACGCCGGCAGGAGACGACAGCAAAGTGGGGCGACGACGAATTGGGGAGACGGCGGCGAGGGTGAGGGATTTGGGGAAGAAGTGGTGGCGGGGGGGACCATTGTTTAAGTGAAACTTAACGGTAGCGCATTTCCGAAAGTGCGCTATAGCTAAGTTAGCTACAACGCATTTCCTGAAACTCGCTACTGCTATTCCTTTCTCCTTTTTTCCCTTTTTTCATTTATTTTTCTCTACATTTTATTTTTTCCTTTCTCCTTTTTCTATGTCTTTCATTTTCATTTACTTTTCTACATGTTTTTCATTTTATTTTATTTTCGTTAGCAGTAGCGCCTTACACATAAACGCACTGCTACAACAAAGTTAGCAGTAGCGCTGTTTCTAAAAGAGCGCTACTACTATGTGTAGCCGATCGGCTTAGCGGTGGGAATTTTTGTAGTAGCGCTTTTCCGGAGGGACGCGCTACTGCTATATGTGTATCTGCAGTGCGGTTTTCTCGAGCGCGCTGCTGCTATCTAGCAGTAGCGCCCTTTTTAACACGTGCTACTGCTAAAGTTCTGTGTATAGGCTTTTCCCTAGTAGTGAGCTGTGCTACTAGCTGCTAAGCTAGATTCTCACTACTGCGCCCCCTGCCTAGCGCGCCAAAGATGTCGGTGGGAAACGACACCTATGGGATCACAAGAATCCCTACTACGGTTGCGGGGCGCGGGGTGGTGAGAAGAGCAGGATCAGCAGTCGGTACAAGCACGCGGGTCATTTATCCAGGTTCAGGCCGCGAGGATGCGTAATACCCTAGTCCTGCTTTGATGTGTATATCTGTGTTTTTGGAGTTCTTGGGCTAGTTACAATGAGCGTAACTTGTCCAAAAGTCCGAATCCTTCTCCCGGATGCCTTGGGCCTCCATTTTTAGGCAAGGGGACCTCCATAGTGGCACACATGAGGTGGCATCGGGGTACTGTGGTTAAGCCTATCGCTAGCTATTATAGGATAAGACGCATTTAATGCGCCTCTCACGTGTCCCCTTCACTTTACTGCTGCTTCGCCCTATCTTGACATGCGCCTGGGCCAGCAAGGCAGTCAACGCCATGTAGGCTGGCAGGCTGCTGAGGTGGCGCGATGGTAGGGCCTTCACAAAGATTTGCATGCCACCACGTAGGCATGCGCTGAGTTTGCCGAGAAGCCTCATGCCGACACGCAGGCGCCTGCCCAGCTGGTGGGCTGGCAGCTGCATGGGAGCGGTGGCAGAAGCTTGGCGGGTGCGGGCCTAGCTATGGCCTCGTGGACGTCCTCGGCAAGGGCCTTGCCGGGGCCCCGGCAAGGGTCTTGCCGTGGTGTTGCGGTCATCCCCGGCAAGGGTCTTGCCAGGGGGTTTGTGGGTTTCCTTGACAATGATCTCGTCGAGGTTCGTTGTCTTCTAATCCTCTTCTTATTTGAAGTGTTTCTTGTCTTCACAAAGATCTACATGCCATCACGGAGGCGCGTCCCAAGCCTAGGTCCCAACGTGGTTGGTGGTGCTGGAGGACCTGGGGCTCAAGGGTGGCGCGATCTGCTGACATCGGGTGAGCTGCCCCAGCAAGGTCCTTGCCGGGGCCATGGGGGTCGCCCCGGCAAGGGTCTTGCCGGGGGAAAGCCACCTCGCCTTCTTGCTCTTTATGCCTCTGTCTTGGCGTTGTTTTGACCGTCTCGCGGCTTTGATTCCCTGTCTCTGCCCTGCTTAAGTGTGGTCATGGGCGCGGCTCTGACTACCCGTGCACAAATAAGGGGTATAAAGGAGCGCCCCTACTTTAGTACACCGACACAATCACACACTTATTACATCAAGTCCTCATAAAGAGTATTATTACATAAATAACTCATGGCTGAAGGCCATCTAAACTAGATAACAGCGGAAGGCTTCAAAGGTAAATGAGTCCATCAACTCCAACAGCATAGCTGAGTGCAAAACAACAACCTATCGCACCTTATTCATCGTCTGCGTAGTCTGCAACATAAAATGTTGCAGCCCGAAACGGGTCAGCACATGGAATATAATGGCATAGTTACACTGTAAAGCAATGATAATGCAAGAACTATATCTACATGCAATATTTGGCTGGTGGAGGCTGTAAGTTTCATGGTTTTGCATAAAACTAGTTTTTTCCTATAACAAAGGAATAAATTTAATTAACTACTCCCATGTTGCCCATTATTTGAGAAGGTTCCTCCAACTCAAATCCCAAATAAAAGTATCATCAATAACCCAACATCATAATTAATTAAAGTAACGTGTTGAGATCACATCAATAGATTCAAGTACTAGTTACTCAAGATGTCGATAACCGGGGAAACATCTAACCGTGATTAGTTTATACACTCTACAGAGGTTTGCACACTTCTCCCCACAAGACTCGACCGTATCCATGATTGGATGATCGAGACATAGCGTTTTGAAGCATTAACTCTCTACTCCGGGTAGACAGTACCACCTACAACCCTCTACATCTGCTAGTCTACCTCTTCAAGAGCTCACGCAACTTACTCAACTATGCCAGAGCCCATAATGGCTTGTGGCTGCACACGGAAGTTTCTAGCATGAACAATCTTACGATCCCTTTGAGCCTGGGTGGCATTCCATTGGATAATCACACTGGTACTCTGGGATTTCCAAAACAGACAACACTGGGTACTCCAGGTGCCTCAACCAGTCCACCCAGATTTGTATTAAAGTTGCCACCTTACTGCTATCCATAATTAAAATAACTCTCAAACTTCCCTGTCTGAATCACGATCCAATCCCCGTCTACGAGCATGGCTAAGCAATAATAAGCATAATATATATTCTCGGGGTGATCAAAAGGTATTATGTTCCTACCTCAAATACTACAACCAAAACCACATGTTCCCGATCCTACCAATGCAAATATATGTGGGGAAAAACTAATGCATAGTAAAAACTGGGTATACAAGAGTATGATCAAAGTGTAACTTGCCTTGTTGACGATCTGCAAACTGTAGAGATTTGTAGTAACAAGCTTCGCACTCTGGGTAATCTAGCATAGACAAACAATAGCATACATAAGCAATCACTCAAACGAAACACGAGAAAACTCGAGAAAACATCCAAATTGAACACGAAACAAGCAACAACTTAAACTAACAAGAGTCAAAACCTAACATCATTATTAACATGTGAATTATATCTTAACATAAAGTACATGTGATTAGCTACGATTGGCAAAAATATTCAACTCAAACGGAGCTAGGAAACTCAAAATACGAACGAGACAAGATTCATTTACTAATCTGGACTAAAGTCAAATTTTGCAGTACCGAAATCATATTCAAGTTGATTAACTGGAAAGAGGGCTTCTAGACGAAGATTTAGTCGCTGGTTTCATCTAATTTGGATAAACGAGTAAAAAGTTATACCAGTCTAAAGATAAGGGCAGAAATCACGATAAAAATAATCGCAGATAAAACCCTGGAAAAAAAACTAAAATGAACAACCTAACGAACGAACATTCGCTGTCTGATCCTAACCGGCGAACAACGTTCGTTAAAATGAATGAATGGACGAACGTCCGCTAAATAAATAAACCGACAAAAAATCGAACCGATCTTTTAATAAAAACAGATCTAGTGTTTTCTAAAAAATCCGAAGGATTTTACCTAAACCGAAAAAACACGGCGGACAACGGCAGCGGCTCCGGCGAGTCCGGCGAGGCAGGGCGGCGGCTTGGGAGGCGGCGGGTGTTGGCGCGGGAGGCGGCGGTACTGGTGGCGGGGTTGTGGC
>NC_041385.1:235898770-236036005 GCF_002162155.2 Triticum dicoccoides | reverse complement strand
GGGGTGGGGCGCATTAAATAGGAGGGGGTGTGTGTGCCCGACTTGGGGAAGGGGCAAGGCGGCAGCCGGCGGTGTCTCGGACTTCGGTGGAGTCCGCCTCGGGCACGCGCGTGAGGGCGGCGGCGCTGACGGGCCGGCTGGACCGCTGGCCTAGTTCGGTCCGCAAAACTTTTTTTCTTAAAATAATTTCGCCCGAACAGAAAAATCCTAATAAATTATATTTTTTTGTAAAAAAGCCAAAAACAATTTTCACCGTCAAAATAAAATATTTAGAACAAAGTGAACATTTTCTGGCCTAAAAACGCAATTTTGAAAAATCCATATTTTTCTAATTCAAATAAAATAGCAAATAAAAACCATAAAAAATCATAATTTGATTTTAAAATTCTTTCTCCAATATTTCCCTGAATTTGAAGAAGCCATATTATCTTCTCTCGTTTATTTTTAACATTGGAAATAATTGGTGAGAATAAATTTTAAAACCAAAATGATCCTTTCTTCAAATTTGAAATAAATTCAAATATGAATTGTGTGAGACCTCGAACTCTCTCCGTGGGTCCTTGAGTTGCTTAACATTTCTAGGATCTCAACCAAAATGCAAGAATAAACATGATATGCATACGATGATCTATGTGTAACATCCAAATTGAAAATTAAGATGTTACATGTAATATAATGGAAAAGAGCGAGGGCCATAGGTTTTACTAGTGGCTTCTCTCGAGAGAGCATGTATTACGGTGGGTGAACAAATTAGTTCCGAACAATTGATAGAAACATGCATAATTATGATGACATCTAAGGCAATGATCATGAACATAGGCATCACGTCCGTGTCAAGTAGACCGACTCTTGCCTGCATCTACTACTATTACTCCACACATCGACTGCTATCCAACATGCATCTAGAGTATTAAGTTCATAAGAACTGAGTAACGCATTAAGCAAGATGACATGATGTAGAGGGATAAACTCAAGCAATATGATATAAACCCCATCTTTTTATCCTCAATGACAACAATACAATACATGCCTTGCTTCCCCTACTGTCACTGGGAAAGGACACCGCAAAATTGAACCCAAAGCTAAGCACTTCTCCCATGGCAAGAAAGATCAATCTAGTAGGCCAAACCAAACCAATAATTTGAAGAGACTTGCAAAGATATCAAATAATGCATACCAAGATGGGATCTCACGGGTACAAAAGGTTGCGGCGGTGGAAAAGTGGTTTCATGGCTCCCCCTGATGTTTTTAGGGTATATGAGTATATATAGGCGAAAGAACTAGGTCGGTGGAGCTACGAGGGGCCCACGAGGGTGGGGGCGCACCTGCCCCCCAGGGCGCGCGCTCCTGCCTCGTGGCCTCCTCATTACGTCGCCGACTTCAGCTCCAAGTCTTCTAGTTTGCTCTCGGTCGAAGAAAGAACATCGAGAAGGTTTCATTCCGTTTGGACTCCGTTTGGTATTCCTTTTCTGCAAAACTCTAAAATAGGCAAAAAAACAGAAACTGGCATTGGGCCTTCGGTTAATAGGTTAGTCCCAAAAATATTATAAAAGAGCATATTAAAGCCCACTAAACATCCAAAACAGATAATATAATAGCATGGAACAATAAAAAATTATGGATACGTTGGAGACGTATCAAGCATCCCCATGCTTAATTCCTGCTCGTCCTCAAGTAGGTAAATGATAAAAACAGAATTTTTGATATGGAATTCTACCTAACATATTTATCAATGAAATTTCTTTACTGTGGCATGAATATTCAGATCTAAAGATTCAAGACGAAAGTTTAATATTGACATAAAAACAATAATACTTCAAGCATACTAACAAAGCAATCATGTCTTCTCAAAATAACATGGTCAAAGAAAGCTATCCCTACAAAATCGTATAGTCTGGTTATGCTCTATCTTCATCACACAAAGTATTTAATCATGCACAACCCCGATGACAAGCCAAGCAATTGTTTCATACTTTTGATGTTCTCAAACCTTTTTAATCTTCACGCAATACATGAGCGAGAGCCATGGACATAGCACTATAGGTGGAATAGATGGTGGTTGTGGAGAAGACAAAAAGGAGGAGATAGTCTCACATCAACTAGGCATATCAACGGGCTATGGAGATGCCCATCAATAGATATCAATGTGAGTGAGTAGGGATTGCCGTGCAACGGATGCACTAGAGCTATAAGTGTATGAAATCTCAACAAAAGAAACTAAGTGGGTGTGCATCCAATTTGCTTGCTCATGAAGACCTAGGACACTTTCGAGGAAGCCAATCATTGGAATATACAAGCCAAGTTCTATAATGAAAAATTCCCACTAGTATATGAAAGTGACAACATAGGAGACTCTCTATCATGAAGATCCTGGTGCTACCTTGAAGCACAAGTGTGGAAAAAGGATAGTAGCATTGCCCCTTCTCTCTTTTTCTCTCATTTTTTTATTTGGGCCTTTTCTCTTTTTTATGGCCTCTTTTTTTCGTCCGGAGCCTCATCCCAACTTGTGGGGGAATCATAGTCTCCATCATCCTTTCCTCACTAGGACAATGCTCTAATAACAAAGATCACCACACTTTTATTTATTTACAACTCAAGAATTACAACTCAATACTTAGAACAAAATATGACTCTATGTGAATGCCTCAGGTGGTGTACCGGGGTGTGCAATGACTCAAGAGTGACATGTATCAAAAATTATGAACGGTGGCTTTGCCACAAATAATGTCAACTACATGATCATGCAAAGCGATATGACAATGATGGAGCGTGGCATAATAAAAGGAACGGTGGAAAGTTGCATGGCAATATATCTCGGAATGGCTATGGAAATGCCATAATAGGTAGGTATGGTGGCTGTTTTGAGTATGGTATATGGTGGGTGTATGGTACCGGCGAAAGTTGCGCGGTATTAGAGAGGCTAGCAATGGTGGAAGGGTGAGAGTGCGTATAATCCATGGACTCAACATTAGTCATAAAGAAGTCACATACTTATTGCAAAAATCTATCATTTAAACGAAGTACTACGCGCATGCTCCTAGGGGGATAGATGTTGGGGAACGTAGTAATTTCAAAAAAATTCCTACGCACATGCAAGATCATGGTGATGCATAGCAACGAGAGGGGAGAGTGCCGTCCATGTACCCTCGTAGACCGTAAGCCAAAGCATTATGACAATGCGGTTGATGTAGTCGTACGTCTTCACGATCGACCGATCCTAGTACCGAATGTACGGTACATCCACGATCTGCGAACGTTTAGCTGGGTGACGTCCCACGAACTCACGATCCAGTAGAGCTTCGAGGGAGAGTTCCGTCAGCATGACGGCGTGATGACAGTGTTGATGAAGCTACCGATGCAGGGCTTCACCTAAGCACCGCTACGATATGACCGAGGTGGATTATGGTGGAGGGGGCACCGCACACGGCTAGAGATCAATTATCAACTTGCATGTCTTGGGTGCACCCCCGCCCTCGTATATAAAGGAGCTAGGGGGAGGTGGCCGGCTAGGAGGAGGGCGCGCCAAGGGGCGTGTCCTACTCCCACCGGGAGTAGGACTCCTCCTTTCCTAGTAGGAGTAGGAGAAGGGGTGTCGTGGAATTAACACGTCAGATGTCCGAGCGGAAGGACTTAGTCATGGAGCCATCGCAACGAGATTAGCTTAAAGGGGTTAAACCGGAACAAAGGACACGAGAAGTTTATATTGGTTCGTCCCCTTGCTGTGAAGGTAAAGCCTACTCCAGTTGTTGTGGAATTGATTGATCTCGATGAGAAGGGAGCGAATCCGCTTTACCTATCTCTCGAGCTATTGTTTCTTGTCCCTGAACTGCCGCCAGGTCATCCCTTTATATACACAGGTTGACGCCCGGCCGGTTTATATAATCCCGAGGCCGGCTCATACAAGTGTCCAGCTCGGTCTCTTCCTTTCCCTAACTTACAATACAAGTTATACATCTACGGCGGTTTATTACTATGGGCCCTAATCTGCCTTTGGGCTCCGGGCCACTAAACTTTAACAATTGAGCGCCATACTCCTTGCCTTCATGGGCTTCCATATAGATGAGCGTGAACCGGCCCCTCCTGGGCGGTTTACACTCAGTAGTTATATCCCCAACATTAGGCCCCAGATTGATTTGAACCTGTTCATGTCAATCTTCAATACTTAGAAAAATTCCCTGAACATCTTCTTATGATCCTCTAAACCGCCATGATATCTTCTCCCTATGAGCTTTGGTAAACCGCCATGATGTCATCTTTTGAAATTGCAGTAAATCATCATGATGTCATCTTTGTATAAAAAAGTCATAAAGATTCCCTTTATTAATTAACTTCCGAAGATCGAGGCAACAGTTGTGCCCCATTTTCCGCTTTGGGATCCTCGATCCCCGCGCTTGCCTGCTTATCCAAATGCCTTATAAATAGGCCGAGGGGTCCATCCCTTTTCCCCTTTCGCGCTTCTTCTTCTTCCTCTCGACGCTCAAGCCCGACAGCTCCGCCGCCACCGTCGACCTTCAAGTGTTGCATCATCCCTGGCCGCTGCATCAACCTGAACATACCAGAGATCCGCGGCTCTCCTACGCCTCTCCTGTGAATCCGTTATGCCTTCTTCCCTCAACCCTAGATCTGCATTAGGGTTTCGGTATTCATCCATGTTCATCAGTGTTCATCCGTGTTCGTTGTTTCGATCTTACTATCTCATTGAATCTAGATAAGCTTCACATCTTTCCTTTGTGGCCGAAGCTTTAGTTTATTTTTCCTCACCATAGTATGTTTAGGACCTCGAACAGATCCCATCTGGATCCTTTCTATTCTGCTATCGCCATTTTAGGGATTTAATACTTTTCCTTTTGCTGAACTGTGTTAGATCCATAATGATAATCCTTGGCTTGTGAAACCTGTTTGTGTAGCACTTAGCAATTTTCAGATCTGTTTTTCCCCATACCACTGTAGGCGATTTAACTTGTAAAAATGATAATCCGCCAGACACCATTAGCCCTCACTTAAATTTCCATCTTTACTTGATCATCAGTATCCGGCTTAATACGCACACACACATGCTTTGATTAACTTTCCCGGTTTGACACCGGTTTATGTGTATCAATCTTGAACTGTAAACCGACATGTAAACTTCCTTTTCAGTTTTTCATAAAAAATGGCCAAACAATTCTCTTCTTGCAATTGGGTTCCCTCCCGGATCACTGAAGAACAACTCACTGGATATGTTCTAACTGGTGCTTTAGCAAAGAAAGAAGTCATTCATTGGAGAATCCCTGGTGCCGAAAACCCTCCTGAACCTCATGATGGAGAAGTGGTTGTGTTTATGCAGCATCTGGACTGAGGGTTTAGCCCTCCCGGATCAAAAAATTTCCGTGATATACTTGCCAACTTCCAACTCCATCCTCAAGACATTGGACCGAACTCTGTGTCCAACATCTTCAATTTCCAAGTGTTCTGTGAAGTTTATCTACAAGAAGAACTGACTGTTGAACTCTTCAGAGATTTCTTCCACTTGAACCGCCGTACTAAATTTTCTGACGGCCCCAATACTGAACTTGGCAGAGTGTCGATTCAAAAAAAGGAAAGAAGTCAATTTTCCTCATGCCAAACATCACAGCCACCCCAAGGATTGGAATCAAACATGGTTCTACTGTCAGAACACCGATCCTACTAATGAAAATCCTCTGTCAGCTTACCTTGCTTACCGACTCAGCAATGGACATCCACTGCCTCAGCGACTTACTGCCAAAGAACGACAAACATATGCACCACAGCTTGCTAAGCTCCGGGCTCTTCTAGCAAACGGCTTAACCGGCATTGACCTCGTCTGTTGCTGGGTTTCATGGGGTATCCTGCCCTTAAGCCGCCGCACCAGGTTAATGCATGAGTATACCGGGGATGTCAAAGACCCTCAACGGCACACTGAAATACAGATGAATGATGATGAAGTCACTGAGTCTGTCAAAAAGATGCTAGATGAACCGATTTCTGAGTGCAGCAAGACTGGATTACGTCCCTTTTATGCCTCGAACAAACCGCCAGCGGTAAGAATTTATCCTTCTCCTTTTTAATCCGTCTCCCCTTTAACATTTTTCTGATAGCCTTTTGTTTATTTTTACAGGCCAAAGATCCTTTCTGGAAGAGGAAAACACAAGACAAACCGGCAAAAACTCAAGGCAAACCGGTGAGAGCTCCTTGTGGCAAGAGCAAGGCCACAAAGAGGCCAGCCAAGAAGAAAACCGCCGAATCCTCTAATCCGCCCGAAGATGTTGATGACTCGGAAGAAGAGGTAGAACTTGACTCCCTTGGTTCATTTTTCATACATCTTATTGACAACGACCATTACCAGGACGATGCGGAAGCTAGCCGTGCTGACCATGTAGAGGTAATCTCCCTTTCCTCTAATTCTGATCTTGTTCCAGTAAGAAAACTTCGTCGCGCAGTTCTGAAAGTGAAAAGTTCACATTCTTTCACTCATTTGGATCCACAGCATCCTGAAGCTCGTCGTACAACCCGACATAGTGGCCAGCAAGTCACTTCCTCCGGTTTACCAGACACCCCAATCGGGAAGCGCCGTGTAGAGGTCTCTTGTAATTCTAACAAGTCTTATCCCTTCGCGGGTTACTTCCGATACCCTCTTAATCCGTCTGACTCAAATTATCAAGTAACTTCCAATTCATCCTTTGGCAATTCGTCAACCACACAGATGCCTCCCCTCAAGACCGTCCCTGGGTAAGCATAATAATTTTAGCCTTCTTGCGCCGGTTTACCATATTAACCTCTGTTTTCCATTTTGCAGCACCAAAGCCCAATTCAGCAAGAAAGCGAAAACAAATGCTCCCACTGATGAGATTGAACCGGAGAGGACCTCAGAAGGTGCTGGTGGAGATGCTGATATTGCTATGGATGATCCTGTGCCAAAAGGTTAGGACACTGATGTTGATCCGCCGGAAGTTAACCCGGCTAGTCCTCATGTCGATCCACCAAGCCCGCATGCCAATCCTCTAAGTCCAACTGCTGATCCGCCGAGCCCGGCCAAGGCCTCAGATAAACCGGCGAGCCCAAATAAAGCAACTGATGATGTTGTGATTACCGGGTTAGGCATTCTTCTCCTGGCAATCCTGTCACTTTGTCAAAGCACAGTGCCAAAATGGAATCTACTACTGAAGAGAAAGGCAAATGGAAGACTGATCTGTCAAGTTGTGCTCATCTCACCACTCAAGAACTTCACTCTGGATATGTAAACCACCTATATGCAAGCCGTGACTATGAGGCCGGTTTAGTCAATATGATGAAGGAGCGCTATGAGGTAACTTCCATTACAAACACTATAAATTTTTGTTATACTGCATATCAACTCCATTGTAGCCCCCACGAGCCAATTTATCTCTTCAAGATGAACCGGGACTTTAGATAAAAAGACTTCAACTGTGTGGCCCCCTAGGGCCGGTTTATCTCTTCAAGATGAACCGAGACTTTCTGTTGCAAAAACTTGTCCTTGTTGAATTCCTTCACCCTGAAGTTTGTTATCAAGTAAACATTAGCCCCCAAGTGCCAAGATTAATACTTGTATTGAGGCTTGGGACTTCAAATAACAGTCAAAAAATAAGCAATCCGCATTAGCCCCCAAGTGACAAGTGTATAACTTGTTATGTGCTTGGGACTTTGAGAAAATCTTAACATCTTCATCATCTGTCTCTTGCAGGCTGACTTGAGCAACAAAGATTCCCAGATTGCCGATCTTCAAGAAAACATCAAGTCCCAGCAAGCAGAAACCTCCAAGGCCAAAGATGAACTGAAGGGCGCTTTAACTGCCATGGAGCAATTAAAGGATGGTTTTAAAAGCGATCGGGCGGATTGGGAAACCAAGAAGGCTGCTCTATTAAAGCGGGCTGAAGATGCCGAAGCAACTCCTAAACCGGTGGCAGAAGAGCTAACTGGGCTAAAGCATCAAGTCAATGCTATGACTTCAGCAATATTTGGTAAGTACTCTTTGTAAGAAACTTTCTTAAACATCTTTGAAGTTGCCAGTTTAACAACAAATTCTTATACTGTCACAGGTAGCCGTGTTGCTCATCTGGGCTCGGATATGCGGATGAAGTTGAAAGCAACCTATACATTGATAAAACAATTGTATACTGGTGCTCAACGAGTCATCTGTGCGGCCTCCTACAACAAACCGGCACCAACCTTGATCAAAGATACGTTGGCCAAATTATCTATGACCCCTACCCAGATAGAAGAGGTAAAGCGATCTGCTGCAAGGGCTAGCGCTTTAACATCACTGACTCGGACCAAAGCTTGGATTGCTGATCTTGATCCAGCAGATATCGCAAAGGGCTATCCTGGCCAACAAGAAGACGAATCAGACTTTGATAATGAAGCCCTCAAAGCCTTGACAAAAGAGATGCACCCATTGGCAAGCCAATTGGCCGAATAGGTTGACTTGTCTGTCTATCGGGCCAGCTATGGCGCAGACAACAAACGGGTTGACGCAGCTGTGAAAGAAGCATAGAATCTTATCCCTCCAATCCGTAAGCACACCTATGCCCCTGACGTTGAACCGTCCAATCTTATAAGCAACGAAGCTGTCTTCCAAGCCTTAACCAGGATTCATTGGGCCACCCTTGACTTCTAGCCACTGGGTGAGGAGGAGGACGTTGAACCGACGCGACATGATCCTTCAACTTCACGTCAGCCTGGTGATGAATCATAATCCGGCTGCCGGTTTGATTTTCGCATATAGCATTCTGGGCAACAAACAATTATTATTTTGGGCATCAAAGCGCCTTGTAATAGGCTAGTTGAAATACTTTGATCTTCTGCCATCGTGCACTGCTACCTGATATTGTAATCCGACATGATTGTTGCTATGCTTGCTTTATGTGCCTTGGTATTTCTTATAAAATCCTGTTGTCTGCATTTGAGAAACTTTAAACATGTCCTGGCGGTTTACCGCAGGACGGGTCATGATACCCAATACAGAACCAGAATTCTCATAACCTGTGATATTAAATCACCTTTGTTGGTTTACCAAATTGTGTAGTAAGGGTGATAACCCAAATTTAAGTGTTTGAAAACTCCCACCATGCTGTGCTGGTGCATAACAAGCCATGTCGGGCTATGACAAACACCGGATGATCATCCTGGCGACTTATAGTCAATGCCAGACCCGATTAAGAAATGCCGGTTCATATTTGATTATGTGCTAACAGCTGATAACTGTAAGCCATGCCGGGTTAAGAAACACCGGGTTGATGTAATGACATATAGTTGGGCCGGGTCAGTAGACGCTGGTTTAACTTAGAACTTTATCAAAAGAGATAAAACTTTGCAAAAACAAAATCAAAGGAAAACTTGTAGTTGAGGCTTTTCAAGGGCTGCTAGGCCCAAATTCGAGGCTTTTCATGGGCTGCCAGGCCCCTGAGTTAAACCATTTCACAAAAACTTTTAAGATGGGCCTCCAACTAACCAATCGTCGTTTTAACGTTAACAAGTTCAGGGTCTGTATAAGATTGACTTGTCAAACGTTCGGCGGGTCATGCCAGGATTACCTGGATAGGAGTGGCTTACTTGATGAAGGCAGGTTAACCCGGGGTTTAGGTGAATACACCGGCATCCAAGCCGTGGCTTGATAGCCAATTACAAGGGTCCTTTCAAACTCTTTGTTGCTTTGCACAAAGAGCCCCCAAGTAACTTTGTGAGCTATGCTCAATGGGTGCCTATGTTTGAGTTGTGCTTTTAGCAACAATACTCTCTTTGGCCCCTTGGGTGTGAAGCTCCCAAGCTTTATTGTGGCATGATAGCCTGTTTAATGGACAAATAGGACGTCGCTTTATAAGCAGAAGCCCCCTTGTAACCAAGAAATATTGGAAGAACGGCAGAGGCCCTGCTTGTTGCAAGGATGCCAGTTTATTATATTGATCATAATATATACATTGTCAAAATATGTACATAATGAGAGCCTATGGCTCAGGTGTAGTAAGGCCGTAGATGAGCTATATTCCAGGGCCGACGGGTCTCCTCCTCCGATTTGCTTGAGTCTTTGTGCTCTCGAACGTCGATGAGGTAGTATGAGCCGTTGTGCAGATTCTTGCTGACCACAAAGGGTCCTTCCCAACGTGGGGATAACTTGTGCGTATCGGTCTGATCCTGGATGAGCCGGAGCACTAAGTCTCCTTCTTGAAAGGTTCTTGTTTTACCCCGGAGGTTGTGATAACATCGCAGGTCTTGCTGATAAACCACCCAACGATCCAACGCCATGTCTCGCTTTTCATCTAACAGGTCCAGTGCTTCCTGACGTCCTTGCTCGTTGTCCGCTTCAACATAATTGGCAACTCGGGGCGAGCCATGACGAATATCACTTGGGAGTACCGCCTCTGCCCCATAAACCATGAAGAAAGGCGTACAACCTGTAGATCGATTTGGGGTGGTGTTTATGCTCCATAACACAGATGGTAATTCTTCCACCCAACAACCCAGTGTCCTCTTCAAAGGAACCATAAGCGAGGCTTTATACCCTTCAAAATTTCCTGATTAGCCCTCTCAGCTTGACCATTAGACTGGGGGTGAGCCACGGACGACACATCAAGCCGGATGTGTTCTCGTTGACAAAAGTCCTCCATCTCACCTTTGGAGAGGTTCGTGCCATTATCGGTGATGATGTTGTGTGGAAAACCAAAATGGAAGATCACCTTTTTGATGAATTGAACCGCCGTGGCTGCGTCACACTTGCTTACTGGCTCCACTTCAACCCATTTAGTAAACTTGTCAACCGCTACCAAGAGGTGGGTCTTCTTATCTTTTGATCGCTTGAAAGGCCCTACCATGTCAAGCCCCCAAGTAGCAAACGGCCAAGTGATTGGAATCATTCGTAGCTCCTGAGCCAGAACATGAGCTTGTCGTGAGAATTTCTGACAACCGTCGCACCGCCTCACCAAGTCCTCAGCATCAGCATGAGCCGTCAGCCAATAAAAACCATGACGAAAAGCTTTAGCAACCAAGGATTTTCAACCGGCGTGATGACCACAGTCTCCTTCGTGGATCTCTCGTAGAATCTCACGGCCTTCTTCAGGGGAAACACAACACTGGAACACACCGGAGACACTGCAATGGTGTAACTCGCCGTTGTGAATAACCATGGACTTGGATCGTCGGACTATCTGTCTGGCCAACACTGCATCTTCTGGTAACTTGCTCCGGTTCATATACACCAATTATGGAACCGTCCAATCCGGAATAATACGTAAAGCGGCCACCAACTGTGCCTCTGGATCAGGAATAGCGAGGTCCTCCTCTGTAGGCAACTGAACTGACGGGTTGTGTAAGACATCCAGAAAGGTATTGGGCGGCACTGGTTTACGCTGAGATCCCAGCCGGCTTAAAGCATTAGCTGCCTCATTTAAGCGCCGATCAATGTGCTCTTTTGACACTGGAACGCGTCACACCAACATGTCGATGTGTACCCATGGCGCCGAGGGAGATGCTCCGCAACTCACACCGCGGGAGGCCGACTTCCAGCGCGATACGCAAGACAGCAAGCCGGCGCTTTTGGGACTAGACGCCCCGCTCGCCCGGGAGGGACCCCGTCAGGGCTCGCGGCGACGATTGGCTGCTCGAGGTTGGTCTTACTGCCCCTAGAGCCTCGTGGATTCGTTGCCTCCAATCTTTAAGAACGACGAAGAACGAGAAGAAAGATACAAGGGGAGAGATAAAAGTAGATGAACACGGAAAAGTAGTAGATTGATTGATCGATTGTGTGTTGTTCAATCGGCTGTCACCCCTTAGGTATATAAGAGGCGGCTGGACTTCCCGTGCAAGGAAAAGTCTTGGATTCACGTCCAAAACCCTAGTCAAATTCTGATTGGTTTCGTCCGAACTTTCCAAAACTGTTCGGTTTAAACTGGCTGCATATTGCGGGTCTTTTTTGTGGTGGTAAACGATCTCGGATGGAAACGAGCCCAAAAGTAATCTTGACCATTTCCACGAGACGAACAACCTTTATGTTGAACGTTTTTTGATCGGAGGTCATCTTGAGGGTCAAATCGGTCGCGCAAAAGAGGCTATCCCTCGCGCTACCCATCAGACAGGGTGTCTGGTGGGGCGCGCCAGTTTTTGCCTCCTGACAGGGCTGTATTCCGATGGCTCTAACTTTTGCATACGAACTCAGATTGGAACGATTTTTATATCAAAGTCGATTGTTTCGATGAGACGAAGACAAACCGTCTAGATAATTTTTCCATTTGAGGTCGTCTTGGGGGATTAATCAGCCAAATTGTACTCTGAATATAAGATCTTAGTACTTTGAGCATAGTTTCGGCCTTCGAGATGAAATCGGACTGCGATGACCCAAACTTCAAAGATGTTCATATAGACAATACGGAACTCTTTCATGAAGATCACTTCTCCATTTGAGGCCATCCTAAATAAGTATTTGACCGTGCCAAAATCTGGTGTCAACACATGCCCCCCTGTTTTTCGGCAAAGTTTGTGTGCCGAAAAATAACTTCCGCATAGCTTGTTCTAAGTACGATGTCAACACTCCAACGGCCATTTTGCATGTTCTTAGGACAACAAGTATATATCGGCCATTGCTTGTTTTAACCTCTTGATGCAAACTTGGGTGAAAACTTCTTAGCTTCTATAACAATCCGGTGATAAGGTTCCATAGATCAAAACCATCCTCCGAACCATATTGTTCACCCTTTCGCAAGGATTTTGCAGATAATCAAGAATGAACTTCCTCCAATCCTTACTTCTCCTGCATAAAAGTTTCATTAGTGGCCAAAGCGGTGGGCTTCGATTCAGCCAACCTATGTTGACAAGACCTAGCATCGGCTATTGATAAAAATGCAATACACCATGGTTAACATAGTAGCTGGATGCTTGGTGTGCCAACTCTTTCGAATTGTCATGCCTAGATATATGAACAATTTCAAAGCAACCCAAGGTAAACTATAAGTGATCCGTCAAAACATTGATAACCCTTGGATATTTGTTGCACTACTAATAACGAATCACCGGAAGCCTCAATATGTATAGCACCTATATCAAGGCAAAGCTCCAATCCGAATGACAACGCATATTCGGCTTTGATGATTGTGCAAAAATATTATAAGCGGCCTGAGGCTTCACAAAATAGCTCCATATGAAGATAAATAAGCAACATCAACACCTTGGCTATTGCCACAAATTTACCGTCGAAAATAATCTCCATAGTACTAGAAAGACAAGGGCAATATCAATGAACATGTACCTCGTTTTGTCCTCTAATTGAACTAAGGACGATGTTAGGATACTACATCAGCCATGCTTTGACATATTCTTAGGGCGATAGATAAATACCGGTCATCAACATAATGCCCATGTAGAATTCATTCACCAAATCATGTATAGCCGAAATAAACAAATGAAATAGCAATCAAATATTTCGGCCCCTTGGATTAGCAAGAAAAAATGTAGCTAATAAAATGTATAGAGATTTGGTAATACCCTCTGATGATGCAGAAAATTATGTCGCTTCCATGGATTAAAATAAATCCAGGGAGGGTAATTTATCATACCTGATGATGAATTCCATGGCAAAGGCATCAATGGTATGGTTGAAGAATATGGATGATGTGCTAACCAAAGATTTTGATGGGGTGATGCAAACCTTCGGCTTAACAGTTTTTGGCTTCCATCCTTCTCTTTCTTCACTTTTGTAACACTTGTTGCAATATAAGGTTGCACATCACTTTCATTTTGACTGCTCCTTTTCGGAACCCATGCCATGTTCTTCTTTTCAGCTCTTGTGCACTAAGTTTTTGTAATTCCTTCTTTCGCCAATACGATAAACCGAGTGGGCATCTTGGTTGTGATTTTGTTTCAACCAATGGCAACTCTTTTTGGGCCTTGTGCACCCTCAACTTCTTTTCTTTAGAGTTGGCACTCTGATTTTTATCAATTGATTGTTTCACTTCTTTGGCTTTTGTAGCCAATGTCAACATTTTAATTGGCTCTTTGTTATTTGAGATCAAATCTGAAGTAGCACAATTACGACCATCTCTTTTCACGCGGTAAACTTGCTTTACACCTGTTTATTCTTTCTTGAGCTCTGGACCGATTCCTTGTGATTGAAACGGTCTTTGAAGTGTGATTGTTCAAATGTTGATCTTCTTGGAGCTGCATAGTATTGGTGAGATGGTCTAGAATAAGATGGAGAATGTGCCCTTGTATCATACCTGTACCATGATGAATATGTATCCATATGAGCATAGGGAGGCATCCACGGCATTGGCATTGGCGGCCCAAAATAAGGATATGAATATGTTGCATTAAAATTACCAGTTTGCCAATACCGATCCTCATATTTGCGCCTTGGGGTGACCTTGGTTTCTTTGCATGATTTGGCCGATAAGCATTCTTCTCTTCACTCTTCTTTTGATATTTATCCAAAAGTTCAGTGAAGGTGATTTTTGATCTCTTACACTTGCGCTTATTTCGGCCTTTGTTTTCTTTTGGTTTGCTTTCATCGATCATTGGATTTGCTTGCTGCCCCCAGTCCTTGACGTCTCCATTGTAGCTTCGATGGAATTCTTGCCCTCAAGATTATGTTCATTATGCTCTTCAACAACTTCTTTACTTGAAAGCTTGATCCCATCACCTGTAGTTTTTACCTTCTCTTCAAATGGATCGGCTTGAAGCAGCCGATGCAAAAACTTTTTACCATCGGGACCAATCGGAATAGACTGGTCATCTCTTGGTGTCTCAACAAATTTCAATCGTCCTTTATCAATGGACGATTTAACTATTTGACGAAACATGTTGCAATCCTCAAAATTATGCTTGGACGAATCATGCAACTTACAATACATTCGTCCCTGGATAGATGGTTCAACATGGTGATCAAGAATTCTAATATAAGTACTTTGCAACAACAAATCAAATATTTGATCACACATGCTTGAATTGAAGGTAATCTTTTCATTCTCTAGCCGATCTTGTTGTGAGAACGGCTTTGGATTTAAGCAAACGAATGGTTCAGATTTTGTATCACACAATTCGGCTATGCATTGTGTTTTGCACTCTATCTCCGATGTCTTTGGGTAAGTTATTATACTAGCATCAGTTTTCTCAATAGAATTTAACCTTGACTTTAAATTTCTAAAATAAAAATAGTTAGAACGTACATGTCTCAATTGACACCAAGTGCAAGCCAAGTACGAAATAAGCAAAGCTACCCAAATAGATATGAACTTTATATAAAGCAACGGGGAAAGCTTTGGCTGTAATAATAAGTCATTGTCGGTCTTTATAAATGGCACAATTGGTTGACCGATATGTTCTAAAACAATTTTATTTCTAACAAGTAAATTACCCTTCTTCATTGGTCTTTCAAAATTACCTATGAGGATTTTTCTAATAGATGCATCAACAATAAAGTTGTGACCAAATCTGAAAATAGGTAATTACTCGCTATGCATACCTCTTCAAATATGTTGGGAGAACATGATGGTGGTGCCATTTGAAGAACATCTTGCTCCGTCTTTGGATGGCTCCCCAACACCTTGTCATTATCTTTTTCTTGAATCCGTGCATCATTACTTTGAAGGTTTTTGTCGGCCGAACTTTGTTCGGCTACTTGTTCTTGTTCTTGAAGCTTGTCAATTTCTACGGCACGGAGCTCATAGGGTAGGAAGTAGGTTCCATTAACTTCAGAAAAATCAAGCACCGTTGTTTTCCTATGCTTGCCATGCCCTTTCCCCATAGTGCTTGCCTCGTTGGATTTGATGGATTCAGAATATATACTACTTGATTCAGATTTTTCAACCGAAGCACTTTCATGTTCCGAATCATCCTTCTTTTCATTGATACTACCAATTGGCAATGCTTCTTTTATCTGAGCCAATTCTTTTTCTATTTGTTTCTGACGGCGAGCAGCAAAATTAGCTTTAAGCTTTTTCTCAATTTCAGCCCACTCCAGATATGATTGCCCCCCAATGCTTTTAGATTCTTTCGGCAATGATACACGGGTGTTGCCGAAATTTTGCAATTGTGTAGGGGGTGTATAATATGATGTAGTACTAGGTGAAGGCATATGCATTGTTGTAAGACCATACTTTTGCTCGCCAATTTTATCAATTGGCAAAGATTCATCTTCTTGCAAAACTCTAGCTTTTATTGCGGCATAATCAGGAAATAACCCCTTTTCATGTTGTTCAAGGCAAAGAGCACTAATTCTCTTATTTTGGGCTAAACTCTTCAGTGCAGCCACCACTACCTCATCTTCTACAATGTTGGGCACAACCGCTCCTGTAAAATTTACATTCATTCGGCTATAATCAGGAAGGTGTGAAGCCGAATTATGAGCATCTACAGTTGTGTATGGTGCTGAAGAATTAGTACATGAGGTGTAGCATATGACGGTTGAGAGTAACTGGCCGAATAGCCACTAGTAGCATGGCCAATTCTCTCATTCATCAGCATGGTTGGATTACTATATTGCACATTAGCTGCTGATGAATAAAAGGGTGAAACACTTTCTTGTATGGCATTGGAAATTCTAACTTGGGGTGTTTCAAATTGATTAATCGAACTCATCATGTTGCTCATCGGCATATGAATTTGCTGGGTTGCCGATGCATGTGAACTGGGATACATATGGTGCATGTTACTAATATCATAAGAAGTTGAAGTATATAAATTACTTTGAATCGGCCCTTACACGTAGTTAGTTGCATGATTGAAAAAACTAGGGTTGGCCGATAGAGTATACTCATTGAACGATCTAGTAACACCATATGAATTATTTGCATCTACATAAAGGGCTTGGGTATTCATATTACCTTTGTAGACTGCAAACCCTAGATGACGATCTCTTCGTAGCAAGAACGGGCGGGAGACCGTTCGAAGCTTCTTCCCCAGTGGAGTCGCCAAAAAGTGTGTTGACACTGGAACGCGTCACATGAACACGTCGATGTGTACCCGCGGCGCCGAGGGAGATGCTCCGCAACTCACACCGCGGGAGGCCGACTTCCAGCGCGATACGCAAGACAGCAAGCCGGCGCTTTTGGGACCAGACGCCCCGCTCGCCCGGGAGGGACCCCTTCAGGGCTCGCGGCGATGATTGGCTGCTTGAGGTCGGTCTTACCGCCCCTAGAGCCTCGTGGATTCGCAGTCTCCAATCTTGAAGAACGACGAAGAACGAGAAGAAAGATACAAGGGGAGAGATAAAAGTAGATGAACACGGAAAAGTAGTAGATTGATTGATCGATTGTGTGTTGTTCAATCGGCCGTCACCACTTAGGTATATAAGAGGCGGCTGAACTTCCCGTGCAAGGAAAAGGCTTGGATTCACGTCCAAAACCCTAGTCAAATTCGGATTGGTTTTGTCCGAACTTTCCAAAACTGTTCGGTTTAAACTAGCTGCACCTTGTGGGTCTTTTTTGTGGTGGTAAACGGTCTCGGATGGAAACGAGCCCAAAAGTAATCTTGACCGTTTCGACGAGATGAACAACTTTTGTGTTGAACGTTTTTTGATCGGAGGTCATCTTGAGGGTCAAATCTGTCGCGCAAAACAGGCTATCCCCGGCGCTACCCATCAGACAGGGTGTCTGGTGGGGCGCGCCAGTTTTTGCCTCCTGACAGGGCTGTATTCCGATGGCTCTAACTTTTGCATACGAACTCGGATTGGAACGATTTTTATATCAAAATCGATCGCTTCGACGAGACAAAGACAATACGTGTAGTTAATGTTTCCATTTGAGGTTGTCTTGGGGGCTTAATCAGCCAAACTGTACTCTGAATATAAGATCTTAGTACTTTGAGCATAGTTTCGGCCTTCGAGATGAAATCGGACTGCGATGACCCAAACTTTGAAGATGTTCATATTGACAATACGGAACTCTTTCATGAAGATCACTTCTCCATTTGAGGCCATCTTAAATAAGTATTTGACCGTGCCAAAATCTGGTGTCAACATGCTCCACTTGATAACCCTTGAAGTGACCAGCGACAATATCCACCTCTCGTCGGTAAGCCGCCATGAGTGGATCCTTAGAATCCCAAGTACCTGAAACTTGCTGGGCCACGAGGTCCGAGTCTCCAAAGCATCGTACCCAGCTTAAGTTCATTTCCCCAGCCACTCGAAGACCATGGAGTAAGGCCTCGTATTCAGCTGCATTGTTAGTACAAGGGAACATTAAGCAAAGAACATAATGAATTTTATCACCTCGAGGGGAAGTAAGGACAACTCCAGCCCCCGAGCATTCCAATTGCCTGGACCCATCAAAGTGGATAGTCTAGTATGTGCTGTCCGGTTTGTCTTCCGGTGTTTGCAACTCTGTCCAATCATTGATGAAATCCACAAGGGCCTAGGACTTGATAGCTATTCGAGGCATATACTTCAAACCGTGTGGCCCAAGCTCAATAGCCCACTTAGCAACCCGACCAGTTGCCTCCCTGTTTTGGATTATATCCCCTAAAGGAGCGGAACTGACCACCGTGATGGGATGGCCTTGAAAATAATGTTTAAGCTTCCGACTTGCCATGAAAACCCCATACACCAGTTTCTGCCAATGCGGATATCTTTGCTTTGACTCAATAAGCACTTCGCTGATATAATAAACCGGCCTTTGAACCAGGTATTCCTTCCCATCATCCTTGCGCTCCACCACAATAACTATGCTAACAGCCCTGGCATTAGCAGCCACGTATAACAACAGTGGCTCCTTATCAACCGGAGCAGCAAGAACCGGCGGTTCAGCCAACTGCTTCTTTAAGTCCTCAAACGCCGCATCAGTAGCATCACTCCAGACAAAACAATCTGTCTTCTTCAATATCTGATATAGAGGGATCGCCTTCTCTCCCAACCTGCTAATAAACTGGCTCAAAGCCGCGATACGACCCGCCAAACGTTGAACATCATTGATACATGCTGGTTTAGCCAGGGATGTGATAGCCTTGACCTTTTCCGGATTAGCCTCAATGCCTCGGTTGGACATCAGAAAACCCAAGAGCTTGCCAGCCGATACACAAAAAACACACTTTGCTGGATTGAGCATCATTTCATAAACTCTCAGGTTATCAAAAGTTTCTTGCAAATCAGTTATGAGCGTCTCTGGTTTCCTGGACTTCGCCACAATATCATCCACATAAGCATGAACATTGCGCCCTATCTGAGTATGAAGACAACTCTGCACACAGTGCTGGTAAGTTGCCTGGGCACTCTTGAGCCCAAAGGGCATAGACACATAACAAAAGGCTCCAAAGGGAGTGATGAAAGTTGTCTTCTCCTGGTCCTTAACTGCCATCTTGATTTGATGATAACCAGAATAAGCATCCAAGAAACTCAAACGCTCACAACCCGCCGTAGCATCAATGATTTGATCAATACGAGGGAGGGCAAAGGGATCAGCTGGGAAAGCTTTGTTCAAATCTTTGTAATCCACACACATACGCCAAGTGCCGTTTTTCTTAAGCACCAGCACCGGATTAGCCAACCACTCTGGGTGAAACACCTCCACAATAAACCCTGCTGCCAACAGGCGGGCTACCTCTTCACCAATGGCCTTGCGCCTCTCTTCATTAAAACGGCGAAGAAACTGTTTGACCGGTTTGAACTTCGGATCAATATTAAGAGTGTTCTCAGCGAGTTCCCTCGGTACACCTGGCATGTCAGAAGGTTTCCATGCAAAGATGTCCCGGTTCTCATGGATGAACTTGATGAGCGCGCTTTCCTATTTCAGATCCAAGTTGACGCTGATGCTGAACTGCTTGGATGAATCGCCAGGAACAAAATCAACCAATTTAGTCTCATCAGCCGATTTAAACTTCAAAGCCGGATCATGCTCTGTAGTGGGCTTCTTTAGAGAAGTCATATCTGCCGGATCAACATTGTCTTTATAGAACTTAAACTCCTCTGTTGCACAACCCGATTCAGCATAAGCCACATCACCTTCCTCGCACTCCAGTGCAATCTTATGGCTACCATGAACCGTGATGGTCCCCTTATGACCCGACATCTTGAGCTACGGATAAACATAACACGGCCTTGCCATGAATTTAGCATAAACCGGCCGTCCAAACAAGGCATGGTACATACTTCTGATTTTGACCACTTCAAAGGTCACTGTCTCAGATCTTGAATCATGACCATCTCCAAAAACCACCTCCAAAGCCATCTTACCAACTGGGTAAGCCGATTTACCAGGCACCACACCGTGAAAAATGATGATTGATGGTCTAAGATTCTTATATGTCAACCCCATATGCCAAAAGGTTTCGTAACAAGATAGTCATACTGCTCCCTCCGTCCATGAGCACCTTGGTGAACTTATAACCTCCAACCCGCGGTGCAACCACCAAAGCTAGGTGGCCCGGATTGTCAACCCAGAGCGGATGATCCTCCCGACTCCAAACAATAGGTTGTTCGGACTAGCACAGATAATGGGGCACTGCCGGCTCAACAGAGTTTACTTCCCTTTTATGGAGCTTCTGATCGCGCTTGCACAGACTAGTAGTGAAGACATGATATTGTCCACCATTTAACTGCTTCGGGTTGCTCTGATAACCCGACTGCTGCTGATTCCCATGATTACTCTGCTGATTGTGACCACCTTGGTTGTTTTGGTTGCCTTGATTATTATGAAATCCTGAGTTTGAACCGCCGCCACCATAACCCGGCCCGTGAAACCCTGGACCAGAACCGTCGGATGGACGCTGATCATACCGGAAGAGATCAGAGTTTTTGAATTCCCTCATGATGAAACAATCCTTCCAGAGGTGCGTGGCCGGAACCTCCTTTGTCCCGTGCTTTGGGCAGGGCTGGTTTAACAAGCGTTCCAGATTCATGCATCCACCGTGCTGGGGCGGTTTACCCTTACGGCGCTGCATATTGCCGGGCATATTGGTGTTAGCCACAAAATCTGAATTGTCCGCTTTACGCTTACCATTGTTCTCGTGGCTCGCCTGGTTATGATGTCCTTTTGTACCGACATTCTTCTTTCTCTTCTCCTGCTTTTCTTCATTAGAATTGGGGTCCTTGGTATTATCAGAATCAACATACGTAATCAGAGCTGCCATGATCGTTCCCATATCATTGCAGTGATGCTTGAGCCGTCCCAACTTCATCTTCAGTGACTTAAACTGGCAATTACCTTCCAAGGTCACGATTGCCGTATCAGGATTGATGCGGCCTGACAAATGCAGGATTCCGAAACCCGGCGCACCCAATTAGTTGTTGATTCGTTCTCTCCTTGGACACAATCAGCCAGATCCACAATGGACATGGGTTGTTTGCACGTATCCTTAAAGTTCACTATAAACCGAGCCTTCAACTCGTCCCATGAACCGATCGAGTTAACGGGCAGGATCTTCAGCCAGGTGCGAGTCATTCCTTCTAACATCATGGTGAAGTATTTTGCACACACCGCTTCATCCACATCTAGCATCTCCATTGCCATCTAATAACTTTCAACCCACGCCTCGGGGGGTTGATCGGCAGTATAATTAGGCACTTTACGCGGACCCTTGAAATCCTTGGGCAACCGCACATTACGCAGAGCTGGGGTGAGGCACGGTACTCCCCAAGAGCTAAAGGCCAATCCACGTTCAACTGATGCCGCTGGCTGAACCAGAGCGGGTTGATTCGCATATTGTGCTGCCAATTGTGCTGCTAACTCTGCCTCTCGTCGTGCTCTGCTGTTGTTCACTACATCCTGCGCATTCATACTGCCATGCATCGGATTAGGCCCTCGAGGGGTGTCACGGGGCCGCGCACGGCCTGATACAGCCGGTTCGTCCATGTGCCTACTATAACTCTTGCTCGGATGGGGGGTTGAGTGTACTCTGTCTCGGCTGTAGGAATAAGCCTACTGCTGCACAACAGTGGTTTGAAGAAGATCCCTGGCCCGTCGTGTCTCAACCGCCGCCAGTGAGTCACCCTCCATAGGAATAGCTGCCAAACGTGACGCCGCAGCAATCATGTTATCCAAAGGGCTAGAGAAGTGACCTGGCGGCGTTGTTACGTATGGCGGTGGGTTGTCCGTCCATCGAGGCGGGTCCATCACCTGTGGCTGATCCGGCGCCGCCCCAGGTGCCTCGGTCCGGTTTACCGCTGCCGGATTATTAGGCCCGGCTCCTGGCGTATTGAAGAGATTCATTCCTTCGTAAACCGACGACAGATGAGACCAGTACTTCCTCCTCATTACTTCAGTTGACGCGTTCTGATCCAACATAATTAAGCCGATAATTCTGCGCATGGATCTGCTGTGATTGGGCATCTAAAGCGGCCCACTCTTCAGTCATCCTGACCTCCTCAGCCGCCAAGTCCGCCTTAACCTGAGTTATCTGATCCTTTAGTTTTGTAACATACGCATTATGCTGATCTTGGGTCTCTGAGGTGACCGCCGTGGTCAACAATGTCGTCAAAGCGTCCAGCAAACCAGCAAGAACTTGAGCCGACCGGCGCGCAGGGCCTCCTGCCCCGGCTGCCGATCCGGAAATCATTGCTGCTGTAGATGAAGATTGCACGGTGGTCTGTGTACCGGCCATGAAGATTGCAACCCGGTTTGGCGGTTCCAAGGGGCCCGGAATACTGTCACCATCAGAATCCGGCCATCTTGCAGTTTGTACAACGACTCGGTTTCGCCAGTGGATGATTCACCATCTGAGTAGATGGCCGTCTCACCGTCAGACACCGGTTCTGATTCCGCACCATGGATGAACCCTACAAACGCATGCTTCATGGCAGGCTAAACCCGGGCAGGACTTGCACGCTGAGCTGTTTCGACGAGGTCGGTGGAGATGTCCGGCTCAGGGCCCGGTTCGCCGATCTTGCCGATGAAAACATGAATTCCGCCAAAGGGTACCAGGTACCTGTACTCATTTGAGCCAGCCTCGAAACCATCGTGCGATAGCCCCACGGTGGGCCCCAACTGTCGTGGAATTAACACGTCAGATGTCCTAGCGGAAGGACTTAGTCGTGGAGCCATCGCAATGAGATTAGCTTAAAGGGGTTAAAGCGGAACAAAGGACACGGGAAGTTTATACTGGTTCGGCCCCTTGCGGTGAAGGTAAAGCCTACTCTAGTTGTTGTGGAATTGATTGATCTCGATGAGCAGGGAGCGAATCCGCTTTACCTATCTCTCGAGCTATTGTTTTTTGTCCCTGAACCGTCGCCGGGTCGTCCCTTTATATACACAGGTTGACGCCCGCCCGGTTTACAGAATCCCGAGGCCGGCTCATACAAGTGTCCGGCTCAGTCTCTTCCTTTCCCTAACTTACAATACAAGTTATACATCTACGGCGGTTTACTACTATGGGCCCTAATCCTCCATTGGGCTCCGGGCCTCTAAACTTTAATAGTAGAGCGCCATACTCCTTGCCTTCATGGGCTTCCATATAGATGAGCGTGAACCGGCCCCTCCTGGGTGGTTTACACTCAGTAGTTATTCCCCAACAAGGGGGAAGGAGGAGAGAGGGGGGAAGGAAAGGGGTGCGCCACCCCCCTCCTTGTCCAATTCGGACTAGAGGGGGAGGGGACATGCGGCCCTGCCTTGGACACCCCTCCTCTTCTCCACTAAGTCCCAATAGGCCCGTTACACTCCCCGGGGGGTTCCGGTAACCCCCCGGTACTCCGGTATATGTCCGAACTTGCCCGGAACACTTTCGAAGTCCAAACATAGTCATCCAATATATTGATATTTATGTCTTGACCATTTCGAGATTCATCGTCATGTCCATGGTCATATCTAGGACTCCGAACTACCTTTGGTACATCAAAACACATAAACTCATAATACCGATCGTCACCAAACGTTAAGCGTGCGGACCCTACGGGTTCGAGAACTATGTAGACATGACCGAGACACGTCTCCGATCAATAACCAATAGCAGAACCTGTATGCTCATATTGTCTCCTACATATTCTACGAAGATCTTTATCGGTCAAACCACATAACAACATATGTTGTTCCCTTTGTCATTGGTATGTTACTTGCCCGAGATTCGATCGTCGGTATCTCAATACCTAGCTCAATCTTGTTACCTGCAAGTCTCTTTACTCATTCCGTAATGCATCATCTCGCAACTAACTCATTATTCTCATTGCTTGGAAGGCTTATAGTGATGTGCATTACCGAGAGGGCCCAGAGATACCTCTCCGACAATCGGAGTGACAAATACTAATCTCGATCTATGCCAACTCAACAAGTACCATCAGAGACACCTGTAGAGCACCTTTATAATCACCCAGTTACGTTGTGATGTTTGGTAGCACACAAAGTGTTCCTCCGGTACTCAGGAGTTGCATAATCTCATAGTCATAGGAACACGTATAAGTCATGAAGAAAGCAATAGCAGTAAACTAAAACGATCAAGTGCTAAGCTAACGGAATGGGTCAAGTCAATTACATCATTCTCCCAATGATGCGATCCCATTAATCAAATGACAACTCATGTCTATGGTTAGGAAACCTTAACCATCTTTGATCAACGAGCTAGTCTAGTAGAGGCATACTAGTGACACTATGTTTGTCTATGTATTCACACATGTATTATATGTTTTCGGTTAATACAATTCTTGCATGAATAATAAACATTTATCATGAAATAAGGAAATAAATAATAACTTTATTATTGCCTCTAGGGCAAATTTCCTTCAGTCTCCCACTTGCACTAGTGTCAATAATCTAGATTACACAGTAATGATTCAAACACCCATGGAGTCTTGGTGCTGATCATGTTTTGCATGTGAGAGAGGCTTAGTCAATGGGTCTGCAACATTCTGATCCATATGTATCTTGCAAATCTCTATGTCTCCCACGTGGACTTGGCCACGGATGGAGTTGAAACGTCTCTTGATGTGATTGGTTCTCTTGTGAAATCTGGATTCCGTTGCCAAGGCAATTGCACCAGTATTGTCACAAAAGATTTTCATTGGACCCGATGCACTAGGTATGACACCTAGATCGGATATGAACTGCTTCATCCAGACTCCTTCATTTGCTGCTTCCGAAGCAGCTATGTACTCCTCTTCACACGTAGATCCTGCCACGACGCTTTGTTTAGAACTGCACCAACTGACAGCTCCACCGTTCAATATAAACACGTATCTGGTTTGTGATTTAGAATCGTCCGGATCAGTGTCAAAGCTAGCATCGACGTAACCATTTATGATGAGCTCTTTGTCACATCCATAAACGAGAAACATACCCTTAGTCCTTTTCAAGTATTTCAGGATGTTCTTGACCGCTGTCCAGTGATTCACTCCTGGATTTCTTTGGTACCTCCCTACCAAACTAATAGCAAGGCACACATCAGGTCTGGTAGACAGCATTGCATACATGATAGAGCCTATGGCCGAAGCATAGGGAACATTTTTCATTTTCTCTCTATCTTCTGCAGTGGTCGGCCATTGAGTCTGACTCAACTTCACACCTTGTAACACAGACAAGAACCCTTTCTTTGCTTGATTCATTTTGAACTTCTTCAAAACTTTATCAAGGTATGTGCTTTGTGAAAGTCCAATTAAGCGTCTTGATCTATCTCTATAGATCTTGATGCCCAATATATAAGCAGCTTCACCGAGGTCTTTCATTGAAAAACACTTATTCAAGTATCCTTTTATGCTATCCAAAATTCTATATCATTTCCAATAAATAATATGTCGTCTACATATAGTATTAGAAATGCTACAGAGCTCCCACTCACTTTCTTGTAAATATAGGCTTCTCCAAAAGTCTGTATAAAATCATATGCTTTGATCACACTATCAAAACATTTATTCCAACTCTAAGAGGCTTGCACCAGTCCATGAATGGATCGCTGGAGCTTGCACACTTTGTTAGCACCTCTTGGATCGACAAAACCTTCTAGTTACATCATATACAACTCTTCTTCCAGAAGTCCATTCAGGAATGCAGTTTTGACATCCATTTGCCAAATTTCATAATCATAAAATGCGGCAATTGCTAACATGATTCGGATAGACCTAAGCATCGCTACGGGTGAGAAAGTCTCATCGTAGTCAACTCCTCGAACTTGTCGAAAACCTTTCGCAACAAGTCGAGCTTTGTAGATAGTAACATTACCGTCAGCGTCAGTCTTTTTATTGAAGATCCATTTATTCTCGATGGCTTGCCGATCATCGGGCAAGTCAACCAAAGTCCATACTTTGTTCTCATACATGGATCCCATCTCAGATTTCATGGCCTCAAGCCATTTTGCGGAATCTGGGCTCATCATCGATTCCTCATAGTTCGTAGGTTCGCCATGGTCAAGTAACATGACCTCCATAATAGGATTACGGTACCACTCTGGTGCGGATCTTAATTTGTTTGACCTACGAGGTTTGGTAGTAACTTGATCTAAAGTTTCTTGATCAATATCATTAGCTTCCTCACTAATTGGTGTAGGTATCACTTGAACCGGTTTCTGTGATGAACTACTTTCCAATAAGGGGCAGGTATAGTTACCTCATCAAGTTCTACTTTCCTCCCACTCACTTCTTTCGAGAGAAACTCCTTCTCTAGACATGATACATTTTTAGCAACGAATGTCTTGCCTTCGGATCTGTGATAGAAGGTGTACCCAACAGTCTGCTTTGGGTATCCTATGAAGACACATTTCTCTGATTTGGGTTCGAGCTTATCAGGTTGAAGCTTTTTCACATAAGCATCGCAGCAACAAACTTTAAGAAACGACAACTTTGGTTTCTTGCTAAACCACATTTCATAAGGCGTCGTCTCAACGGATTTATATGGTGCCCTATTTAACATGAATGCAGTCGTCTCTAAAGCATAACCCCAAAACGATAGCCGTAAATCAGTGAGAGACATCATAGATCACACCATATCTAATAAAGTGTCGTTACGACGTTTGGACACACCATTACGTTATGGTGTTCCGGGTGGCATGAGTTGAGAAACTATTCTGCATTGTTTCAAATGATGACCAAACTCGTAACTCAAATATTATCCTCCATGATCATATCGTAGAAACTTATTTTCTTGTTATGATGATTTCCCATTTCACTCTAAAATTCTTTAAACTTTTCAAATGTTTTAGACTTATGTTTCATTAAGTAGATATGCCCAGATCTGCTCAAAATATCTGTGAAGGTGAGAAAATAATGATACCCGCCGTGAGCCTCAATATTCATTGGACCACATACATCAGTTTGTATGATTTCCAACAAATCTGTTGCTCGCTCCATTGTTCAAGAGACCGGCGTTTTAGTCATCTTGCCCATGAGGCATGGTTTGCAAGTACCAAGTAATTCATAATCAAGTGATTCCAAAAGTCCATCAGTATGGAGTTTCTTCATGCGCTTTACACCAATATGACCTAAACGGCAGTGCCACAAATAAGTTGCACTGTCATTATCAACTTTGCATCTTTTGGCTTCAACATTATGAATATGTGTATCACTACAATCGAGATTCAACAAAAAAAGACCAATCTTCAAGGGTGCATGACCATAAAAGATATTACTCATATAAATAGAACAACCATTATTCTCATATTTAAATGAATAACCGTCTCGCATCAAACAAGATCCAGATATAATGTTCATGCTTAACGCTTGCACCAAATAATAATTATTCAGGTCTAAAACTAATCCCAAAGGTAGATGTAGAGGTAGCGTGCCAACCGCGATCACATCGACTTTGGAACCATTTCCCACGCGCATCATCACCTTGTCCTTAGACAATCTTTGCTTAATTCGTAGTCCCTGTTTAGAGTTGCAAATGTTAGCAACAAAACTAGTATCAAATACCCAGGTGCTACTGCGAGCTTTAGTAAGGTACACATCAATAACATGTATATCACATATACCTTTGTTCACCTTGCCATCCTTCTTATCCGCCAAATACTTGGGGCAGTTACGCTTCCAGTGACTAGTCCCTTTGCAGTAGAAGCACTCAGTCTCAGGCTTAGGTCCAGATGTGGGTTTCTTCTCTTGAGCAGCAACTTGTTTGCCATTCTTCTTGAAGTTCCCCTTCTTCTTCCCTTTACCCTTTTTCTTGAGACTAGTGGTCTTGTTGACCATCAACACTTGATGCCCCTTCTTGATTTCTACCTCCGCAGCCTTTAGCATCGCGAAGAGCTCGGGAATTGTCTTTTCCATCCCTTGCATATTATAGTTCATCACGAAGCTCTTGTAGCTTGGTGGCAGTGATTGAAGAATTCTGTCAATGACACTATCATCAGGAAGATTAACTCCCAGTTGAATCAAGTGATTATTATACCCAGACATTTTGAGTATATGTTCACTGACAGAACTATTCTCCTCCATCTTGTAGCTATAGAACTTATTGGAGACTTCATATCTCTCAGTCTGGGCATTTTCTTGAAATATTAACTTCAACTCCTGGAACATCTCATATGCTCCATGACGTTCAAAACATCGTTGAAGTCCCAGTTCTAAGCCGTAAAGCATGGCACACTGAACTATCGAGTAGTCATCAGCTTTGCTCTGCCAGACGTTCACAACGTCCGGCATTGCTCCTGCAGCGGGTCTTGCACCTAGCGGTGCTTCCAGGATGTAATTCTTCTTTGCAGCAATGAGGATAATCCTCAAGTTCCGGACCTAGTCCGTGTAATTGCTACCATCATCTTTCAACTTAGCTTTCTCAAGGAACGCATTAAAATACAATGGAACAACAACATAGGCCATCTATCTACAACAACATAGAGAAGCAAAATACTATCAGGTACTAAGTTCATGACAAATTAAAGTTCAATTAATCAAATTACTTAAGAACTCACTTAGACAGACATCCCTCTAATCATCTAAGTGATCACGTGATCCAAATCAACTAAACCAGCTCCGATCATCACGTGAAATGGAGTAGTTTTCTATGGTGAACATCACTATGTTGATCATATCTACTATATGATTCACGCTCGACCTTTCGGTCTCAGTGTTCCCAGGCCATATCTGCATATGCTAGGCTCGTCAAGTTTAACCCGAGTATTTTTGCGTGTGCAAAACTGGCTTGCACCCGTTGTATGTGAACGTAGAGCTTATCACACCCGATCATCACATGGTGTCTCGGCACGACGAACTTTGGCAACGGTGCATACTCAGGGAGAACACTTATACCTTGAAATTTAGTGAGAGATCATCTTATAATGCTACCGTTAATCAAAGAAAAATAAGATGCATAAAAGATAAACATCACATGCAATCAATATAAGTGATATGATATTGTCATCATCATCTTGTGCCATTGATCTTCATCTCCAAAGCACCGTCATGATCACCATCATCACCGGCACGACACCTTGATCTCCATCGTAGCATCATTGTCATCTCGCCAACTATTGCTTCTATGACTATCGCTACCGCTTAGTGATAAAATAAAGCAATTACAAGGCGATTGCATTGCATACAATAAAAGCGACAACCATATGGGTCCTGCTAGTTGCTGATAACTCTGTTACAAAACAAGATCATCTCATACAATAAAATTTAGCATCATGTCTTGACCATATCACGTCACAACATGCCCTGCAAAAACAAGTTAGACGTCCTCTACTTTGTTGTTGCAAGTTTTACGTGGCTGCTACGGGCTAAGCAAGAACCGTTCTTACCTACACATCAAAACTACAACGATATTTCGTCAAGTTAGTGCTGTTTTAATCTTCAACAAGGACAGGGCGTTGCCACACTCGATTCAACTAAAGTTCAAGAAACTGACACCCGCCAGCTACCTATGTGCAAAGCATGTCGGTAGAACCAGCCTCGCGCAAGTGTACGTGTAATGTCGGTCCGGGACGCTTCATCCAACAATACCGCCGAATCAAAGTATGACATGCAGGTAAGCAGTATGACTTGTATCGCCCACAACTCACTTGTGTTCTACTCGTGCATATAACATCTACACATAAACCTAGCTCGGATGCCTTGGGGAACGTAGTAATTTCAAAAAAATTCCTACGCACACGCAAGATCATGGTGATGCATAGCAACGAGAGGGGAGAGTGTCGTCCACGTACCCTCGTAGACTGTAAGCGGAAGCGTTATGACAACGCGGTTGATGTAGTCGTACGTCTTGACGATCGACCGATCCTAGTACTGAATGTACGGCACCTCCATGTTGTGCACACGTTTAGCTAGGTGACATCCCACGAACTCACGATCCAGTAGAGCTTCAAGGGAGAGTTCCGTCAGCACAATGACGTGATGACGGTGTTGATGAAGCTACCGACGCAGGGCTTCGCCTAAGTACCGCTACAATATGACGAAGGTGGATTATGGTGGAGGGGGGAACCACACACCGCAAAAGATCAATGATCAACTTGTGTGTCTTGGGGCGCCCCCCCCACCCCCATGCCCCCGTATATAAAGGAGCTAGGGGGAGGCGGCCAGCCAAGAGAAGGGCGCGCCAAGGGGGGAGTCCTACTCCCACCGGGAGTAGGACTCCTCCTTTCCTAGTAGGAGTAGGAGAAGGGCGAAGGAGGAGAGAGGGGGAAGGAAAGGGGGGCACCGCCCCCTCCTTGTCAAATTCGGACTAGAGGGGGAGGGGGCGCGCGGCCCTGCCTTGGCCGCCCCTCCTCTTCTCCACTAAGGCCCAATAGGCCCATTACACTCCCCCGGGGGTTCCGGTAACCCCCCGGTACTCCGGTATATGTCCGAACTTGCCCGGAACACTTCCAAAGTCCAAATATAGTTATCCAATATATCTATCTTTATGTCGCGACCATTTTGAGACTCCTCGTCATGTCCGTGATCATATCCGGGACTCCGAACTACCTTCAGTACATCAAAACACATAAACTCATAATACCGATCATCACCAAACATTAAGCATGCGGACCTTACGAGTTCGAGAACTATGTAGACATGACCGAGAGATATCTCCGGTCAATAACCAATAGCGGAACCTGGATGCTCATATTGGCTCCTACATATTCTACGAAGATCTTTATCGGTCAAACCGCATAACAACATACGTTGTTCCCTTTGTCATCGGTACGTTACTTGCCCGAGATTCGATCGTTGGTATCTCAATACCTAGCTCAATCTCGTTACCGGCAAGTCTCTTTACTCCTTCCGTAATGCATCACCCTGCAACTAACTCATTAGTCACATTGCTTGCAAGGATTATAGTGATGTGCATTACCGAGAGGGCCCAGAGATAGCTTTCCGACAATCGGAGTGACATATCCTAATCTTGATCTATGACAACTCAATAAGTACCATTGGAGACACATGTACAACACCTTTATAATCACCTAGTTACGTTGTGACGTTTGGTAGCACACAAAGTGTTCCTCCGGTATTCGGGAGTTGCATAATCTCATAGTCATAGGAACATGTATAAGTCATGAAGAAATCAATAGCAGTAAACTAAAACGATCAAGTGCTAAGCTAACGGAATGGGTCAAGTCAATCATGCCATTCTCCCAATGACGTGATCCATTTATCAAATGACAACTCATGTCTATGGTTAGGAAACCTTAACCATCTTTGATCAACGAGCTAGTCTAGTAGAGGCATACTAGTGACACTATGTTTGTCTATGTATTCACACATGTATTATGTTTCCGGTTAATACAATTCTAGTATGAATAATAAACATTTATCATGTAATAAGGAAATAAATAATAACTTTATTATTGCCTCTAGGGCATATTTCCTTCAATAGATTGGTAGGAAAAGACCGTCCCTCGTCCCCGACCGCCACTCATAAGGAAGACAATCAATAAATAAATAATGCTCCAATTTCATCACATAACGGTTCACCATACGTGCATGCTACGGGAATGACAAACTTTAACACAAGTATCTCTCAAATTCACAACTACTCTACTAGCATGACTCTAATATCACCATCCTCATATCTCAAAACAATCATAAAGAATCAAAGTTCTCATTGTATTCAATGCACTTTATATGAAAGTTTTTATTATACCCATCTTGGATGCCCATCATATTAGGACTAATTTTATAACCAAAGCAAATTACCATGGTTTGCGAAAAGACTGTCAAAATAATATAAGTGAATCACAAGAGATCAACAATTTCTATAAAATAATACCACCGCCGTGCCCTAAAAAGATATAAGTGAAGCACTAGAGCAATATTGTGTAGCTCAAAAGATATAAGTGAAGCACATAGAGTATACTAATAAATTCTGATTCATGTGTGTCTCTTCCAAAAGGTGTGTACAGCAAGGATGATTGTGGTAAACTAAAAGTCAAAGACTCAAATCATACAAGACGCTCCAAGTAAAACACTAATCATGTAGTGAATAAAAATATAGACTCAAGTAAAGTTACTGATAGATGAAGACGAAAGAGGGGATGCCTTCCGGGGCATCCCCCAGCTTAGGCTTTTGGTTGTCCTTGAATTTTAACTTGGGTGCCTTGGGCATCCCCAAGCTTAGGCTCTTGCCACTCCTTTATTCCAAATCCATCAAATCCTTTCCCAAAACATGAAAACTTCACAACACAAAACTTCAACAGAAAATCTCATGAGCTCCGTTAGTATAAGAAAATAAACCACTGCTTTAAGGTACTATAATGAACACATTATTTCTTTATATTGGTGTTAAACCTACTGTATTTCAACTTCTCTATGGTTCATACCCCCCGATACTACTCATAGATTTGTCAAAATAAGCAAACAACACACAAAAAATAGAATCTGTCAAAAACAGAATAGTCTGTAGAAATATGTAACTTCCGAATACTTCTGTAACTCCAAAAATTACGAAATAAATTTATGGACGTGAGGAATTTGTCTATTAATATTCTTCAGAAACAATCAACCAAAAATCTGTCTTATGTAAAAAATGACAGATATTCTCGTGAGCACAAAAGTTTCAGTTTTTTACAGCAAGATAGCAAAGACTTCACCCAAGTCTTCCCAAAGGTTCAAACATAAAACTGCATCTAAAAAGAAGCTATATGAATTATTTATTACTAAATAGGAGCAAAAAGAAAAGAACAAAAAATAAAATTGGGTTGCCTCCCAACAAGCGATATTGTTTAACGCCCCTAGCTAGGCATAAAAACAAGAATAGATCTAGGTATTGCCATCTTTGGTATGCAATCCATAAGTGGCTTTCATAATATATTCATAAGGAAATTTAATTTTCTTCCTAGTAAAGTGTTCCATGCCCTTCCTTAACGGGAATTGGAATCTAATATTTACTTCTTTCATATCAATAATTGCACCAATCATTATAAGGAAAGGTCTACCAAGAATAATAGGACATGTAGGATTGCAATCAATATCAAGAACAATGAAATCTACAGGCACATAATTCCTATTCGCAACAATAAGAACATATTTAATCCTTCCCATAGGTTTCTTAATGGTGGAATCCGCAAGATGCAAATTTAAAGAATAATCTTCAAATTCACGGAAACCTAGCACATCACATAAAGTTTTTGGAATCGTGGAAACACTAGCACCCAAATCACACAAAGCATAACATTCATAATCTTTAATATCAATTTTAATAGTAGGTTCCCACTCATCATAAAGTTCTCTAGGGATAGAAACTTCTACTTCAAGCTTTTCTTCATAAGATTGCATCAAAGCATCAACGATATGTTTAGTAAAAGCTTTATTTTGATTATAAGCATGAGGAGAATTTAACACGTATTGCAACAAGGAAATACAATATATTAAAGAATAATTATCATAATTAAATTCCTTGAAATCCAAAATAGTGGGTTCATTGCTATTAACAGTATTGACCTCTTCAATCCCACTTTTATCAATTTTTGAATCTAGATCTAAAAACTCTGAATCATTAGGACGCCTTTTAACTAAAGTTCACTCATCTCCAGTCCCATATTTATCAAGATTCATATTGTAAAACAAAGATTTAATAGGATTCACATCAATCAATTTTAGATGTTCATCATTATTATCATGAAAACTAGAAGAACACGCTTTCAAAAACCAATCTTTTTTAGCACGCATCCTAGTGGTTCTTTCTTTGCACTCATCAATGGAAATTCTCATGGCTTTGAGAGACTCATTGATATCATGCTTAGGTGGAATAGATCTAAGTTTCAAGGAATCAACATCAAGAGAAATTCTATCTATGTTCCTAGCCAACTCATCAATCTTAAGCAATTTTTCTTCAATCAACGCATTGAAATTCTTTTGCGAACTCATAAATTCTTTAACACTATTCTCAAAATCGGAGAGCATCTTATTAAAATTTCCATAAGAGTTGTTGTAGGGATTACCATAATTATTAGAGTAATTACTAGGAAATGTCCTAGGATTAAAATTGCTTCTATACGCGTTGTTACCAAAATTGTTCCTACCAACAAAATTCACATCCATAGATTCATTATTATTCTCAATCAAAGTGGACAAAGGCATATCATTAGGATCTGAAGAAACACTTTTATTATCAAATAATCGCATGAACTTTTTTACTAGGGGATCTTTCGGTGTGCCATTGAGAATAATTAACCATAATATTATCTAGGACTTTAGTGGCTTATCCTAAAGTGATTTCCATAAAAGTGCCTCCCGCGGCCAAATCTAAAAGATTTCTAGAAGCAAAATTCAATCCGGCATAAAAACTTTGTATAATCATCCACAAATTCAAACCATGTGTAGGGCAATTACATATCATTAATTTCATCCTCTCCCAAGATTAATTTCACAAGATTCAACATGGGTAGTAGGAGCAATCAGAGTGCTAATAAAATCATTGTTGTTCGTGTTGGAAAAGTCACACAATTTAGTTTTATCTTGAGCCATCGTGACAAGCAATCAATCCAACACACAAGCACACAAAAAGCAAGCGAAAAGAGACGAGCGGAAGATGGACGAAGAAAAGGCAAAGGTTTTCAAAAATAGTTTTAGAAGTGGGGGAGAGGAAACCGAGAGGCGAATTGCAAATAATGTAATGCAAGGGAGAAGAGTTTATGATGGGTACTTGGTATGGCTTGACTTGGCGTAGATCTCCTCGGCAATGGAGCTAGAAGTCCTTCTTGCTACCTTTTGAGCTTGCGTTCGTTTTCCCTTGAAGAGGAAAGGGTGATGCAGCAAAGTATCGTAAGTATTTCCCTCAGTTTTTGAGAACTAAGGTATCAATCCAGTAGGAGACGACACACAAGTCACCGAATACCTGCACAAACAATCAAGAACTTGCAACCAACACGCCGTTTACGGCCACTCGCAAAAGTGAAATCTGATAGAGATAATAAAGTAAATATTTTTGGTATTTTTGATGTATAGATTGGAAAGTAAAGATTGCAAAATAGTAAACGAGATTCAATAATATGGAAAAGAGATTTAATATAATGGAAAAGAGACCCGGGGGCCATAGGTTTCACTAGTGGCCTCTCGAGATAGCATGTATTACGATGGGTGAACAAATTACTACCGAGCAATTGATAGAAAAGCGCATAATTATGATGACATCTAAGGCAATGATCATGAACATAGGCATCACGTCCGTGTCAAGTAGACCGACTCCTTCCTGCATCTACTACTACTACTCCACACATCAACCGCTATCCGGCATGCATCTAGAGTATTAAATTCATAAAGAACAGAGTAACGCATTAAGCAAGATGACATGATGTTGAGGAATTAACTCAACCAATATGATGAAAACCCCATCTTGTTATCCTCGATGGCAATAATACAGTACGTGCCTTGCTGCCCCTATTGTCACTGAGAAAGGACACCGCAAGATTGAATCCAAAGCTAAGAACTTCTCCCATGGCAAGAAAGATGAATCCGATAGGCCAAACCAAACCGATAATTCGAAGAGACTTGCAAAGATATCAAATCATGCATATAAGAATTCAGAGAAGAACCAAATAATATTCATAGATAATCTTAATCAGAAATGCACAATTCATCGGATCTCAGCAAACACATCGCAAAAGAGTATTACATCGAATATATCTCCAACAACATTGAGGAGAACTTTGTATTGAGAATCAAAGAGGGAGAAGAAGCCATCTAGCTAATAACTATGGACCCAAAGGTCTGTGGTAAACTACTCACGCTTCATCGGAGAGGTAATGGTGTTGATGTAGAAGCCCTCCATGATCGATTCCACCTCCTACTGATCGCCGGAAAAGGCCCCAAGATGGGATCTCATAGGTACAGAAGGTTGCGGCAGTGGAAAAGTGGTTTCGTGGCTCCCCCTAATGTCTTTATGGTATAAGAGTATATATAGGCGAAAGAACTAGGTCGGTGGAGCTACGAGGGGCCCACGAGGGTGGGGGCGCACCTACCCCCCTGGGCGCGCCCTCCTGCCTCGTGGCCTCCTCGTTACGTCTCCGACTTCAACTCCAAGTCTTCTGGTTTGCTTTCGGTCCAAGAAAGATCATCACGAAAGTTTCATTCCGTTTGGACTCCGTTTGGTATTCCTTTTTTGCAAAACTCTAAAATAGGCAACAAAAAAAACTGGCACTAGGCCTTCGGTTAATAGGTTAGTCCCAAAAATAATATAAAAGAGCATATTAAAGCCCATTAAACATCCAATACAGATAATATAATAGCCTGGAACAATAAAAAATTATAGATAAGTTGGATACGTATCAGCTCTCTAAGAAAACAATCAACAAATATGTAGTCCCAATATATAGATATGGCCAGCAAGCCCATAGCACGATCACATAGTTCAAACTAGGAAGAAATTAGGGATAATAATAGAATACATAGAAAACTTAATAATAGAACTTAGCCCTAGAACTTAATAAAAGGGCCAACAAGCTGATAGCATGTCCAACATAGTTCAATCCCTACAACTTAACATAACATTGAGTCAAAGATAGAGGGTTTAGAACCCTAGCCGCCGCTCCTCCTCCAGGCGCCCTTCACTGCTCCAAAGAGGCGTTGTCGATGGGGTAGAGAAGAGTGTGCATGTGCGACTCATTGGGGAAGATGTTGCTGTACTTCGTGAACATGTTGTGGGTGGTGAAAGCGAGGAACTCGCAGCCACACCAAAACACCCGGCCGAGGAGGTAGAAGGCGTCGAATGTGTTGGTGAAGTGGGCAAGAAGAGCAACCACCACCCCATTTTGGATGACTTCCTTGAAACGGAATATCCTTGGAGATCCCTGTGGGAGGTGGTGGTAGCCGGACGTGAGGAAGAACTCGGTGAAGTTCCTTGCGGTCCTCCACCTTGATATCGCCCACACACGTAGTGTGCGCTCAACGTACATGCCAGGAGGGTAGAGCCTCTCCGGCACGGTGGGTGGGAAGTGGTAGGTTGGTCTAGTGTACTACATGGCTGAGGATGTGCTAGAAGAAGGAGAAGTGGTCTAAGAGCAAGAAGGGCAAATGGCAGAGAGGATGGGAGATGGATGAGGGATGGCAGAGGCAGAGGGTGGTTAAAATAGCCGTAGTGCTACGTGGTATTTGGCCGTGGCTATAACGGGGTCAAATGTGAAGTAGCCCATTTTCAAACCCACCGCAGCATCAGGAGTGTACATGCATGGGAAATGGTGGTTTGAAAAGAAGAAGAAAAAGAAGCTAATTGCACGCGTGGGAATCCGTGGTCATATATATTATATGAACAAAAAGAGACAATTTTTGAATAGTTTGTGGCCATTTTGCATGATAAAAATAAATTTGGCCCGTAAAATTTTGGTCATTTTGCATTTTTATAGAACAAAAAGAACTAAATTTTGCTACGCAATGTCAATTGATTTGAAACAATGCAAAAAATAGATCCAACATGTTCACGAAAGATAGAGCAAACGATGCAAAAAAACGACGCAATTCGACAGCCCAACCAGAGCTTGGTTTCCTTTTGGACCCAATAACAACGTTTTTTTCCGCGGAGTCAGTGGTGGGCGAGCAGCCGAGCACAACCAATAGGATTGCCTCTCGCGGAATGCCCCACAATCTAACGATGCGGAGTCGTCCTTGTGATCCAATGGTACGGAGCCTGCACACAGCCTGCCCACCTAATTCCTTCTAGAAGACCATATTTGAGGGCTGTCGCTTGGCATGAGGGTATGATCGGATGGCTGACATTCGGAGCTAGGGTTAGGCGAAACCCCGCGGGGTTTAGACGGGTTTTGAGCTGGCCAACGGGGTTTCGAAGGCTTTGACTGAGCATAACTAATTTAAAAAATCAAAAAATATGAAACATTCGCCATTCGTCGTTTTATAAGACACACTAACGAGGAAAAATACTAAACTTGGTCTATGGCCATTTTCATGAAAAAACCCTAGCTAGCGGATCGATGTCAAACAAGCACCATTAATTTTTTTTAAAAATCAAAAAAACATAAAACATGCGCACAATGTTGTCTTATGTGACATGTTACCAACCAAAAATCATAAACTTGGTCTATGGTCATTTTCATGAGAAAACCTTCACATGTATGAGTTATCACGTACATGATTTCATAGAGTTCAAGGAGAGGAGGTTGGGTTACGTTCTGTTTTTGAAAAATTAAAACAAAATCAAAAAAATCACCAAAGCTTTATTTCAAAGTGAATAAGAAGGATCTGAACTTAGTTTCCCATTTACATATTTTAAATGTGTTTTTAATAGTTTTTATATTAAAGCATATTTTTTCAAAAGAAAATGTAAAAATATGAAGATTAATTCAAAAAATAGTGAGACTTCGAATCTACACTATGGAAAGTGAATAGATGTTAATAAAAAAACATTTGGCGCATTTAGAGTAGGTCCAAAAAAACTTGATTACAAATGGGCTGTTTACGCTAGCCTGGGAGCTCATTTAGAGCACATTTCTCAAATTCAAATTTATTTGACCTCCTCTAAATCACTTCAAATTTTGCACCCATGATCTCCTACACAAACATAGATAGTTTGCCAAGGTTTTATTTGTTTTTGAATTTTCTAGAATTTATACTGTCCAGTCGAATGTTAGTTGAAAACATGAGATAATGAAGCATGCTCGTGGGAAAAAGCATGCATTTTATTTCATTAATAAACATGAGACAAATAATTAGGATAATACTCGTTTATGATCAGTGAAAAAACAGCATGTGTGATCACTGAAACAACATGTGTGATTAGTGAAGCAACACTGAAATAACATGTGTGATTAGTGAAGCAACACTGAAAGAACATGTGTGATCATTGCAACACCTAAAATCATAGTTCACAACACCTAAACATAACTAGCCATACACCACAGGAAAATTTAAGGACAGACAAATATAGATAGCATAATACATTACTAGCATCACCATAGATTCAGTTCAACAAACCATAAATGTCACGCCCAAGATGCAACCCTATCCTAAAGGAACTCGAAGGTCCCACCAAGGATAGAAGCGCATCTTGAAGACGCTTTTGCAAGGTGGATATCATTACATCAACATTACATAATAGTGGGGATACATCCAATACATACAATGTCACATGAATACAACAATACAACATACAAGAACAACATCCGACTACGGATGAATCATAAACAGAAACTCAAACAATATCCACCCTGCTAGCCCAGGCTGCTGACCTGGAACCTATCCCCTGATCGAAGAAGCAGAAGAAGAACTCCAAAACAAGCAACATCGCTCTCGCGTCAAGATCATCACATAACCTGTACCTGCAACTGTTGTTGTAGTAATCTGTGAGCCACGAGGACTCAGCAATCCCATTACCATGGGTATCAAGACTAGCAAAGCTTAATGGGAAAGGAAGGGGTAAAGTGGTGAGGTTGCAGCAGCGGCTAAGCATATATGGTGGCTAACATACGCAAATGAGAGCGAGAAGTGAAACAAAGGAACGGTCGTGAAGATAGCAATGATCAAGAGGTGATCCTGAACTCCTACTTACGTCAGACATAACCCAGAAACCGTGTTCACTTCCCGGACTCCGCCGAGAAGAGACCATCACGGCTACACACGCGGTTGATGCATTCTAATTCGGATCAAGTGTCAAGTTATCTACAACCGGACATTAACAAATTCCCATCTGCCACATAACCTCGGGCACGGCTCTCGAAAGTTTATACCCTGCAGGGGTGTCCCAACTTAGCCCATGATAAACTCTCGCGATCAACGAAGGATATTCCTTCTCCCCGGGAAGACCCGATCAGTCTCAGAATCCCGGCTACAAGACATTTCGACAGTAATAAAACAAGACCAGCAAGACCTCCCGGCGTGCCGACACCCTGATAGTAGCCGCGCGTATCTCGTCTCAGGCCACGACCAGATGAGCACTACGTACAACTAGAACCAGTCCTCAAGTTTCCCCGAGGTGGCGCTGCAAGTGGCTCTAGTTTGGACCAACACTTAGACAAGCATTGGCCCGGGGGGGCTAAAATAAAGATGACCCTTGGGATGTGCGACTCCCAAGGGAAAAAGGTAATAGGTGAGGCAAATGGTAAAACCAATGTTGGGCCTTGCTGGAGGAGTCTTATTCAAAGCGAACTGTCAAGGGGGTCCCATAAATCACCCGACCGCGTTAGGAACGCAAAATCCGGGAACATAACACCGGTATGACGGAAACTAGGGCGGCAAAAGTGGAACAAAACACCAGGCATAAGGCCGAGCCTTCCACCCGTTACCAAAATATATAGATGCATTAATAATATAAGAGATATTGTGATATCCCAACATAACCCTGTCCACCATGGAGCAATCTTCAAGTTCACCTGCAACTAACAAGGCTATAAGAGGGGCTGAGCAAAGCTGTAACATAGCCAAACAACGGTTTGCTAGGAAGGGTGTCAAAGGTTAGAGGTTCATGGCAATTTGGGAGGCTTGAAGAGCAAATGAGAGGTAATGCAGCATAGCGATAAAACGAAGCAACTAGCATAGCAATGATAGGAGTGAGATCCAGGGTAGCGGTCATCTTGCCTGAAATCCCGCAAGGAAGAAGAACGATTCCATGAAGAAGATGAGGCCACGAAGACGAACCAAGCGTAGACGAACGAATCCTCACGATCGCAACGAAAGAGGAACTATCGAGAAGAAGCACACAACATGGTAAACACACCACACATGAACAAGGCATGATGCACAACAATCATGATGCATGACAAAGCTACATGAAGCTACTCATGGCAAGAGATGATGCAAACAGGAACAACACATCAAGGCAAGTTTAAATGAGGCCGGGAACAACATATAACAATTCCGGTAAGTCCTCATATGCAAATGATGCAATGATGAATGCAACGAACAAAACAAATCACACGACAAAACCCGGAATATATGGAAGACTTCTCGAGCGTCGGTCTCGGGGCGTTACAACACTCCACCACTACAAGAGGATCTCGTCCCGAGATCTAGGATGGCACCGGAGAGAAACGGACGAGGAAGAGAAGAGGTAAAACTAAGTTGTTTCTTCGACAAACGAGCGAAACCATGAACCTTGAGAGTTTGAACAAATTGAAAGAAACAAAACAACGGAGATGACCAAGATTGCAAACAGTCCGTTGGGCAAGAGGAACAAGGAACATTACGAGAACTTGAAGGTTGCAAAGACATGAATCAAGAGTTTAATGGACAAGATAGAATTCGAAACCACTCCGGTTAAAACAAGATAGAGAAGGGATAAGATTGATATAATTTGAGCAGCACTCCGACTGAAAGAAGAAGGAAAACTTGATAAGGTGAAAAGAACTTGAAGAGATGGCACAACACTCCGGTTAAATGGATAAGCAAGAAAAGAACACGATCCTCACAAAACGAGGTGATGGGTGAAGAGCACAACATCACAATGCCTCCGTAATGAAAGAATAGAAGTTAGATCATAGGGATAAAGGGACGGAGAAGAAAATGACAACTTTTGCCACAAGTGAACTTGGAAAGCATCCTTGCAAAGAAGAATCGAACGGAGTTGTTGGAAAATCAACAACGAGAATCACAAGCTTGTCGTGGGCTTATGGAAAACATCTCGAGACTATGAGGTGACAACCGACCACTAATGGAAACCATTGATTAGATTAAGAGCACCAAAGAGATGAAAAACTTCTTCACCGAGATGAGAAGGAGAAAATTGGATCATTGATAAACACCACAAATAACTACATTCCTTAGGGAAGGCTGTAGGTGAGATATAACCCAATATAACTCCAACAAAAGATTGATGGATTTAAACTACCTCATTCTTGACAACATATGAATCATGAAACATGAAGGAAATTGTCAAGAGTGACATAACACCACCTCAAAAGATAAGATAGAAAGAATTGCACTTCGGAATGCAAGAAGAAGAATACTTGAACTCCTCAGAAACAACTTGTGTTGAGCACCATGTTTATTTTAGAGTGTAGCTTGGCGGGTCATAACTTCAATAAAAACTTAAAGAACAATTGAAGAATGAAAAGAATCCTTGACGAACCACCATGTTGAGCCTCCATGAAGAACTCCGGTAATAAAAGAATGACAGAAAGGAAGAGAAGTTGAAAGAACAAGGTGAAGCCTTGCAATGATTTAGTTGGCGCTTCACGACGATATAACCGAGAAAACATGGAACTCCGGAAAAAGAAAAGATGAAACACTAGAACCGAGAATTACTTCATCATGAACAATCTCCGGAAGAAAAGAATTGAATCACCTCAAGGAAATAAGAATAAGATTTATTGTATGCTTATCCTTCATCAAATTAAATTGATGACTGTCGGTGTCAAAACCGGCGGATCTCGGGTAGGGGATCCCAAACTGTGCGTCTAGGCGGATGGTAACAGGAGATGAGGGACACGATGTTTTACCCAGGTTCGGGCCCTCTCGATGGAGGTAAAACCCTATGTCCTGCTTGATTAATATTGATGATATGGGTAGTACAAGAGTGGATCTACCACGAGATCAAGGAGGCTAAACCCTAGAAGCTAGCCTATGGTATGATTGTTGTAATGTATGTTGTGTACTACGGACTAAAGCCCTCCGGTTTATATAGACACCGGAGGAGGCTAGGGTTACACAGAGTCGGTTACAATGGTAGGAGATCTACATATCCGTATCGCCAAGCTTGCCTTCCACGCCAAGAAAAGTCCCATCCGGACACGGGACGGAGTCTTCAATCTTGTATCTTCGTAGTCTTGGAGTCCGGCGGACGATGATAGTCCGGCTGTCCGGACACCCCCTAGTCCAGGACTCCCTCAGTAGCCCCTGAACCAGGCTTCAATGACGATAAGTCTGGCGCGCATAATGTTCGGCATTGCAAGGCGGGTTCCTCCCTTGAATAATCCAGAGAAGATCATGAACACCAGGATAGTGTCCGGCTCTGCAAAATAAATTCCACATTCCACCGTAGAGAGAATAAAATGTACACTAGTTCAATCTGCTGACGTATTATGCGGCCTGACATTACACCGCTACCAGGCTTTTACTTGAATCGTTTTTTTACTATACCACCTCAGCACGTTTAGCGAAGCGGTTTCCTTGGCACGTCTTGTCGAAGCAGAGATCGTGTTCCCCTTATTCCGGGATTCTCATCAATATGGACATGGGTAACCCAACCGCGCCATTGATGGTGGCGCTTGGGGGATAAGCGAGTTTTACGAGGCCGGTGGGGGACGCACAGCTTCGTCCGCCTATATATAAGGGATAAGGATTCACCTTCTCACCTACGCCTTCTTCCTCCTTTGCTTATCCATCTCCGCGCACTCAAGCTCCAACGCCCAAGTTCGCACATCTCGCCTCGACCTCCTCCGAATATGTCCGGAGCGGGAGGCAAATGGTTGGCCTCCACCGTTAAGGAGGAGCACATCACCAAGCTGCGCAGCGCCGGATACCTTTCCGGCGATATCGTGCATCGGCTGCCCGACGAGGGGCAGCTCATCCCTACCCCTGGGCCTCATGAGAGGGTCGTCTTCCTTCCCCACTTCCTCTGCGGACTGGGCTTTCCACTGCACCCATTTGTCCAGGGGATCATGTTTTACTACGGCCTGGATTTCCACGATCTGGCGCCGAACTTCATCCTCAACATCTCGGCGTTTATCGTCGTGTGCGAGGCCTTACTCTGCATCCGGCCCCACTTCGGCCTGTGGCTCAAGACCTTCAACGTTAAGCTGAAGGTTGTGAAGGGCACGCAAGCAGAATGCGGAGGCGCCATGTATGGGTAAGTTGCCCAATGTCCTCTGGCTCGAAGGGGCCTTCGTGGACTCCGTCAAGGGGTGGCAATCAGGGTGGTTCTACATAACCGAGCCGCGCAAGCCCACATGGGCGGCGGCCCCCGAGTTTAGATCTGGCGTCCCCACGCAGCTCATCTCCTGGAAAGAGAAGGGCTTTGTGTGGGGCAATCCGAAGGAGCTGACGGGACTCCGAGCCTGCATCCAGAAGCTGGTGAGCGGTAAGCTTAGGCTCGTCGACGTGGTCCATGTCATGCTCATCCGCCGAATCCTCCCATGCCAAGAACGGGCATTCAATATGTGGGAGTTCAATCCAGAACAGCACCAGGCGCTAAGCGGGCTCTTCGATACGACATAAGAAGGCGCCTGGAGGGTGCTGTTTAAGGGCGCCGAAGCCCCCGCATCCGCGACATAAGATCGCGGATTTCGCTCGCAGCATCCGGCTGACGAGGTAAGTGATTCAACCCCTTTACGGGACACTTGTGGTAATCAAATTGATTCTAGAAGGGTTTCATTCTGTCTCTCTTCCTTTGACAGGAATGGATGGAGAAGGCCAAGCTGCTTATCAGCCCGGCTCCCATGCCAGAAGACCCAGAGAACGCCCGCTTAGCAGGGCTGCTGGTTCCGGCACCGCACGTGGTGCCGGAGAAGAAGGCCAAGAAGGTGGCCGCGGGGACTCGAAAGAGTTCCCGCAATCAGGCGTCTGACGACGAGGCGTACTCCTCCCCCGAAGACGAGGAGGAGGAGGAGTACTCTCTCCCGGAGGAGGGAGAGAAGAAGAGGAAGGCTTCCCCAATAGGGGAGGCCGAAGGGTCCAAGAGGGGGAGAACTATCCCCCCGGACAGTTTCGCCAATACCACCGTTGGCGAGGATGAGTGGCCTCCAAGAGCCAGGCGTCCGGCAAGATCATAAGTATCCGGATCCTTTATATGCAATTTCTTTCGTGTTGCGTATTGTCCTTAATGCCGCATTCTGTCCGTAGTCCGGCCAATGATGATCTCCCCGACTCATCGAGCGGGTCGTTGGCCCCGTCGGATGTGGATTCACTTCCGACTGCCTCTACCCCACGCACCGACGAGGACGCCGAGGTGGGATCCCAGAGAGGAACCCATCAGGAGGAGGCTCCGGAGGCGCCGTCAGGCAGCCTCCCGGACTTTGCGCCGGACTCTGCATCGGAACCCGCAGTGGTTCCAGAGTCCGGCAAGCGGCCCCTTCGAAAGAAGGGCAAGACCGTGACACCGGCGGCCTCCGTCCAACCGGAGGCGCCGGATAACTTGTTGGAGGCGCTTAAAGGCGCTTCCATCGAGGAAGAACACCGCACTATCATGAGTGTGGTGATTCAAAAGGTTCAGCTCGCCAAAAGCAGGCTGACCGAAGCCTGCAGCAGCCTTCTAACAGGCTTTGAGGTAAGAAGTTAAAATTATGTAATGTAATACCGCATAGACAGTAGCCCCTGATGCTTAGTTCGGTGTTCGGAAAGAAAAAGCCGGACTGAGGATCTAACAAGATATACGCAGGGTTGCTTAAAATATGTCAATATGGGTTTGTAGGCTGCGCTGCTGACCTCTGCCGCACTAACGGCGGAGGTCGATGTGCTAAAGCAGGAACTCAAGCGGTCCGAGCGAGAGCTCGGCCATGCGAAGAAGCAGTTCGAGGACAAAGAAGGTGAGTAACACCACTTTGAATAGTTACCTTATAAAAAAGGATTTTGGTTGCAATAAAGTTAACAAGGATAATATGTGTATTGCAGGGGCCTCTAACGAGGTGGCAGCCCTGAAGGAGGCTGTGTCCCCGGCCGAACGCAGTGCGGCTGCGGAACGGGCAGAGCGAGAAAAGCAGGAGGCACGGGTGGCGGAAGTCCGGCAAGAGCTCCAGGCTCTCATGGAAAAGCATGAGAGTTTGGAGCGTGACTCCAAGACTCGAGAGTCCGAGCTTGCCTCGGCTCTCGAAAGTGCCAAGTCCGCCAAGGCCGAGGCCCATAGGGCCCTTCAGGAGGTTGAAGATATAAAGAAGATAGCGGCGGGTAAGGCATTTTTCATGCAAAGCAGGCATGTTAATGTAAACTACCTGACACTTACCCGCATTTGGAGCTCTCCAGGGGCGTTTGCAGATCTGCCGCGTAGTGCGTCTCATGCCGCCGCATTCTATCGTGGCGAGGAGGGGAGCTCGACGGAGAAGGTCTTCTGGTCTCAGTACGCTGAGGCCGGCCATCCGGTGCCCCCAAGCGACCAGCTGAAGCAGCTAGTCGAACTCCACAAGGTAGCTGAGGAGGCCATGAAGGGCCTTATAGTCCGGCTGTGGCCTGAACAGGTCAGGCCTGGGAGCTACTTTGGCCTCGTGCGGCGGCTGGTGGATGCATGCCCCTGGGTGGATGTCATCAAGCGCTCCGCCTGTATTGAAGGTGCTCGTCGGGCCCTTGCCCGCACAAAGGTGCATTGGGGCAAGTTGGATGCGGAGAAGCTTCTCACGGACCCACCGCCACCGGGCAAGGAGTATCGCACGCCCGAGATGTATTATAAAACTGTCCTGAAGGGAGCCCGCGATATTGCGGATGAGTGCCCCTGAAATGTAATCTTTGAGTAAACTCGTTATGTATTATCCTGCGCGCTGAAACTTTGTTCATGTGCGCATTGAGCAATGCTTGTTTAATTTAAAATATTACCTTCTGTGCGGACGTTTATAAAATCTGAGAGATGGCAAGTCGTTGGCTTCAGCCCCAAGCCACGAGTAATGGGGTGTTCGGGATAAACTTGAGCACTCTTGTTCCCATTTTTGGGTCCATCTAGGGAGGCGCTCAACACAACGAACGAGGCAACCAGACTTATAATGCTTGAACACTCTCACTTAGCCATAGAGTTCTATAATTTTAAATTTTGGCGAAGCCCCTGGTATTCGGAAGACCGAATCCGGGGCGCTATCCACGCCTTCGTCGGACATTGTCCGGAACTTCGCTCGAAGCGGCGTGAGTCTTTAAGGACCCGAAAAAACCTCTCGAACAGCGACCAGTCTCTCGCCTTATCATGCCAGTCAGTTTTAGCTTTCTCCACTGAGGTGCTCGCCCGGCTCAACCGGGGCGCAATCGCAGTGGTTCTCCCAGTGCAACCTTAGCCGACAGAACGGAACGTAAGGCACCAAAACGTGGGAGCCGGGCAAACCCAACTATTGACCCAAGACATGATTCGGAGCCGATTCATATAATCCTAGAAGTTCGGGGTGCCGCACTTATGAAAGTGTTCGGACTTTATCACACCATAATTTGGGGAACAGAAGCCCCTGGCGTATTCGGCCGTACCAAAATATACGGGTGCAAGATGTCATGTAATGAGCATATATATAAAAGGTAATGCAATTGCAATCAAAAAGGTGCTGCATTTATGAAAGAAAGTCTGCTATGAGTGCGGACTGATACAAATAGTGCGGTAAGCAAGGGATTTGGACTAGGTAAACATGTCCCCCTTCAGGGGTGAGCTGCGGACTTGGTGTATACAATCGAATTTAATGCTCGTAATTGAGACCACCTGAGTGTTCGTCGCAGCCTTCTTTCGTCCCTGACTGTTGCATCATGGGTTCGGTAGGTTCATCGTCGGACAGGGCCTCTGGTTAATGGAGTCATGTGTACACAAAGAAGGGAAATAAAAAATAAAAAAAGGGGGGCACACTTGCGAGCCCCCGGTGTAGTCGAACCGCACTCTGGGTCCGTTGCAATCGTGCCCCTTCCCCTGTGCCCATGGTATCTCCAAAGCGTAATGATGTACGCGGAGTGTTATTCTTGCGATCATGCGCGGGCGAGGGTTGGGGCAGCATTGCTACGCGTGCTCTGATCGCGCCAGGTGGTCTTGGTTGGCATTGCTCCGGGCGCGTTTTGTTGTATCCGGCCTTTTAACGGCCGGACTCGAGAATTGCCTTAAAAGGCTGCTCTGTACTTATGCCGCGAGAGCCGCTGTATGTTCCTCCGTTCGGAGGGAGCGTTCCGTATTCCCATTGACCGTGATGACTCCACGAGTGCCTCGCATCTTGTGCTTTAGGTATGCATAATGCGGCACCGCGTTGAATTTTGCAAACGCGGTTCGTCCGAGCAGAGCGTGATAGCCGCTGCGAAACGGGACTATGTCGAAGATTAACTATTCGCTCCGGAAATTATCCGGGCATCCGAAGACCACTTCCAGTGTGACTGAGCCTGTAAAGTTGGCTTCCACTCCTGGTATGACACCTTTAAAGGTTGTCTTTGTAGGTTTAATCCTTGAGGGGTCTATGCCCATTTTGCGCACTGTATCCTGATAAAGCAGGTTCAGGCTACTACCGCCGTCCATCAGGACTCCCGTGAGGTGAAATCCATCGACGATTGGGTCTAAAACCAATGCGGCGAATCCGCCATGGCGTATGCTGGTCGGATGGTCTCTTCGATCGAAAGTGATCGGACAAGAGGACCATGGATTGAACTTCAGGGCGACTGGCTCCATCAAATAGACGTCCCTTAGTGCGCGTTTCCTCTCCCTCTTGGGTATATGGGTCGCGTAAATCATGTTCACCGTCCGCACTTGTGGGGGGAAACCCTTCTGTCCTCTATTGTTCGGCGGTCGGGTCTCTTCCTCGTCATCGTTGTTTAGCCCCTTGTCGTTGTTTTCGGCAATTAACTTGCCTGCCTGCTTGAACACCCAGCAATCTCTATTAGTGTGATTAGCTGGTTTTTCAGGGGTGCCATGTATCTGGCATAAGCGGTCGAGTATTCGGTCCAAATTGGACGGACCCGGAGTGGTTCTTTTGAACGGCTTCTTGCGCTGACCGGGTTTAGAGCCTCGGAATCCGGCGTTGACTGCCGTATCCTCCTTATCGTCGCCGTTAATGCGGTGTTTGTTTTTGTTTCGACGTGACCTGCCGTTGTTGTCCTTGGTATCCGGACTGCCAGAATTTTTGCGGAGATTGTTGCTGCGAGCTAGCCAGCTGTCCTCTCCCGCGCAGAAGCGGGTCATTAATGATGTGAGGGCTGCCATAGATTTCGGCTTTTCCTGCCCCAGGTGCCGGGCTAGCCATTCGTCCCGGATGTTATGTTTGAAGGCTGCAAGGGCCTCTGCGTCCGGACAGTCAACGATTTGGTTTTTCTTTGTGAAGAACCGTGTCCAGAATTGTCTGGCCGATTCGTCTGGCTGCTGAATAATATGGCTTAGGTCATCGGCGTCTGGTGGTCGCACATATGTGCCCTGGAAGTTGTCGAGGAATGCGGCTTCCAGGTCCTCCCAACACCCAATTGACTCTGCGGGCAAGCTGTTAAGCCAATGCCGAGCTGGTCCTTTAAGCTTGAGTGGGAGATACTTGATGGCGTGGAGATCGTCGCTGCGGGCCATATGGATGTGGAGAAGATAATCTTCTATCCAAACCGCGGGGTCTGTTGTGCCATCGTAAGATTCGATGTTTACGGGTTTAAACCCTTCGGGGATTTGATGATCCATTACTTCGTCAGTGAAGCATAGCGGGTGTGCGGTGCCTCTGTATTGAGCAATATCGCGACGCAGCTCGAGAGAGCGCTGTCTGCTGTGTTCGGCCCGGCCGGGGTTATTGTATCTGGCGCGACGGTATTCGTCCTGGGTCGTGGGGCGCCCACGTGATCCGTAGATGGATCTGGATTGCCTTGCTTTGTCCTCCAATATGTCTCGCAAGTCCGGCGCGTTCCCTCTTGGCTTCGTACTTTTGGATCGATGCCGGGGGACGGTCTTGGCTGAGGGCCTGTATGCCTCTCTGTCACGACCACGGGGTGGTCGGTCAGCCATATCGTGCGCTGGTGATGGAGGTATGTATGCTTCCTCCTCTAATCGGGGGAGCAGCTTGCGTCTTGGGTAACTTTTGGAGGGGCGTTCGAGTTTATACTCTTCGGCCGCGAGGACCTCGGTCCATCGATCGGCCAGCAGGTCCTGATCAGCTTGAAGCTGTTGCTGCTTTTTCTTTAGGCTGTTTGCTGTGGCGATAAGCCTGCGCTTGAAACGCTCTTGTTCGACGGGATCCTAAGGTACGACGAATTCGTCATCGTTGAGGCTTGCTTCGTCTTCGGAGGGAGGCATATAGTTATGATCCTCAACCTCTTCGTCTGCCGCCCTCTCGTGAGGGCTTGCTTCTGCATCCTCCTGCGCTGAGTCTTGCGGGAGGGGATTGTCTTCGGCACTCTCTGGGGGTATTATTATCTCCTGTGCCGGAATCTCCATTCTTGCTGTGGCGGGATTTGGAGCGGCGCCGCTGACGCCGGTGTTTGGGCTGCTTCTTTAAAGAGTCTGCCTCCGCTGCTTCTTCGCCGTCCCCGTATTTTGGGGTGTCCACCATATATATGTTGTATGACGAGATGGTCTTCCAGTGCCCTGTAGGCGCTGGTTCCTGTTCGTCTCCGGCATCGTCGTCCATAGCGTCGATGTCGTCGGAGTCGTAGTCTAGCATGTCGGTTAGATCGTCGACAGTGGCTACAAAGTGGGTGGTGGGTGGGCTCTGAATTTCTTCGTCGTTCGTACCCCAACCATCCTGGCCATAGTCCAGCCAGGGCTCTCCCGATAGCGAGAGATGCTTTAGCGAGTTTAGGATGTCGCCAAAGGGCGATTGTTGGAAGATGTCCGCGGCGGTGAATTCCATAACCGGCGCCCAATCCGAATCGATTGGTAGGGGCGCGGGAGGTTCGGAGTCCGGCAAGGAGTCCGGCGCCTCGGAATCACGAGTTTCGCAGGGGACAAGATTAGTGTTCAGCTCCATCGCCGTGGATGTTGAAGCCCCAGGGCGGCGTCTATCCACCGGCCCTCGATCTGGGCGATCGGCTCCGGACTAATGGCCGAAGCGGATTCCTGTGCGGCCACCAAGGCACTGTTCGGCGGCAGAGCTAGATCATGCCCGTCGTCACAGTGCGGCGTGCTTGGCTGTGGCTCGAGTCCATCGAAGATCAAGTCTCCGCGAACATCGGCCGTGAAGTTTAGGCTTCCGAATCTGACCTGACGGCCAGGGCCATAGCTTTCGATCTGCTCCAGATGGCCAAGTGAATTAGCCCGCAGTGCGAAGCCGCCGAATACGAAGATCTGCCCGGGGAGAAAAGTCTCACCCTGGACAGCGTTGTTGGTTGAAGATGCCATCGGGCCTATCGGTGACGGCACAGAGGAACTCTCAATGAAAGCACCAATGTCGGTGTCAAAACCGGCGGATCTCGGGTAGGGGGTCCCGAACTGTGCGTCTAGGCGGATGGTAACAGGAGACGAGGGACACGATGTTTTACCCAGGTTCGGGCCCTCTCGATGGAGGTAAAACCCTACGTCCTGCTTGATTAATATTGATGATATGGGTAGTACAAGAGTGGATCTACCACGAGATCAAGGAGGCTAAACCCTAGAAGCTAGCCTATGGTATGATTGTTGTAATGTATGTTGTGTCCCACGGACTAAAGCCCTCCGGTTTATATAGACACCGGAGGAGGCTAGGGTTACACAGAGTCGATTACAATGGTAGGAGATCTACATATCCGTATCGCCAAGCTTGCCTTCCACGCCAAGGAAAGTCCCATCCGGACACGGGACGGAGTCTTCAATCTTGTATCTTCGTAGTCTTGCAGTCCGGCGGACGATGATAGTCCGGCTGTCCGGACACCCCCTAGTCCAGGACTCCCTCAATGACAAACAATGGATTTGGCATACTACTTATTCTCATTGAAAAATGATTACAGATAGAGATATAGCGCAAACTTGAGGAAGGTATTGGTGGAACCACCGGTAAGATTTGGAAACAACGAATATTTGATATGATAGCGGAGGAAGAGAAATTCTGAACGAACCACCGTAAGAATTGAGAATGAACGTAGCAAAGGCACGATTCACCAGGAAGAATTGGAAAACGAATGAAGATACTTGAGGTGATTTAGATACATGAGAACGAAGAGATCATGAACTGATTAGAGGGTATTTGAACGATGCACCGGTAAGATTTGGAGAATGTTATCTCATTCAAGCCATCTAATTCAACCAGTGCAATTCCCCCTTTCAATCATTTTCAAGCCAAGATGCGACCCTATCCTAAAGGAACTCAAAGGTCCCACCAAGGATAGAAGCGCATCTTGAAGACGCTTTTGCAAGGTGGATATCATTACATCAACATTACATAATAGTGGGGATACATCCAATACATACAATGTCACATGAATACAACAATACAACATACAAGAACAACATCCGACTACGGATGAATCATAAACAGAAACTCAAACAATATCCACCCTGCTAGCCCAGGCTACCGACCTGGAACCTATCCCCTGATCGAAGAAGCAGAAGAAGAACTCCAAAACAAGCCACATCGCTCTCGCGTCAAGATCATCACATAACCTATACCTACAACTGTTGTTGTAGTAATCTGTGAGCCACGAGGAGTCAGCAATCCCATTACCATGGGTATCAAGACTAGCAAAGCTTAATGGGAAAGGAAGGGGTAAAGTGGTGAGGTTGCAGCAGCGGCTAAGCATATATGGTGGCTAACATACGCAAATGAGAGCGAGAAGAGAAACAAAGGAACGGTCGTGAAGATAGCAATGATCAAGAGGTGATCCTGAACTCCTACTTACATCAGACATAACCCAGAAACCGTGTTCACTTCCCGGACTCCGCCGAGAAGAGACCATCACGGCTACACACGCGGTTGATGCGTTTTAATTCGGATCAAGTGTCAAGTTATCTACAACCGGACATTAACAAATTCCCATCTGTCACATAACCGCGGGCATGGCTCTCGAAAGTTTATACCCTGCAGGGGTGTCCCAACTTAGCCCATAATAAGCTCTCGCGATCAACGAAGGATATTCCTTCTCCCCGGGAAGACCCGATCAGTCTCAGAATCCCGGCTACAAGACATTTCGACAGTAATAAAACAAGACCAGCAAGACCTCCCGGCGTGCCGACACCCTGATAGTAGCCGCGCGTATCTCGTCCCAGGCCACGACCGGATGAGCACTACGTACAACTAGAACCAGTCCTCAAGTTTCCCCGAGGTGGCGCTGCAAGTGGCTCTAGTTTGGACCAACACTTAGACAAGCATTGGCCCGAGGGGGCTAAAATAAAGATGACCCTTGGGATGCGCGACTCCCAAGGGAAAAAGGTAATAGTTGAGGCAAATGGTAAAACCAATGTTGGGCCTTGCTGGAGGAGTCTTATTCAAAGCGAACTGTCAAGGGGGTCCCATAAATCACCCGACCGCGTTAGGAACGCAAATTCCGGGAACATAACACCGGTATGACAGAAACTAGGGCGGAAAAAGTGGAACAAAACACCAGGCATAAGGTCGAGCCTTCCACCCTTTACCAAAATATATAGATGCATTAATAATATAAGAGATATTGTGATATCCCAACATAACCCTGTCCACCATGGAGCAATCTTCAACTTCACCTGCAACTAACAATGCTATAAGAGGGGCTGAGCAAAGCGGTAACATAGCCAAACAACGGTTTGCTAGGAAGCGTGTCAAAGGTTAGAGGTTCATGGCAATTTGGGAGGCTTGAAGAGCAAATGATAGGTAATGCAGCATAGCGATAGAACGAAGCAACTAGCATAGCAATGATAGTAGTGAGATCCAGGGTAGCGGTCATCTTGCCTGAAATCCCGCAAGGAAGAAGAACGATTCCATGAAGAAGATGAAGCCACGAAGACGAACCAAGCGTAGACGAACGAATCCTCATGATCGCAACGAAACAGGAACTATCGAGAAGAAGCACACAACATGGTAAACACACCACACATGAACAAGGCATGATGCACAACAAGCATGATGCATGACAAAGCTACATGAAGCTACTCATGGCAGGAGATGATGCAAACAAGAACAACACATCAAGGCAAGTTTAAATGAGGCCGGGAACAACATATAACAATTCCGGTAAGTCCTCATATGCAAATGATGCAATGATGAATGCAACGAACAAAACAAATCACACGACAAAACCCGGAATATATGGAAGACTTCTCGAGCATCAGTCTCGGGGCATTACAATAAACAACCAGATTCAATTTACCAAAAGTAACCCAACAGATAAAGATAAAGATTTAGTTCATCACAGCATCACATCATCACATCACGCCGAAGTCAGGGCCTTCGCGAGGGCGGCATGCTACCCCCTGATCATGTAGTCCTCTCCATGATTCGCTACATCCTCTGCATGAGACAGAAGGTGATCGAAGCGGCCATCCCTTGGCTTTGGCTTGGTGGTGCAGTAGGGGCAGTGCCACTTCTTGGTCTTGTGGTTGTAGAAGGAAGCAACTCCCTTGGCCTTGATCTTCACCACCTCTGTGAAGGACGCGATGTTGCCCTTGTACACTTGTTCTCTAGAATCATACTACACACATGAATTCCGGTAATCCATTATAGATTCATGGATAAACCATGTCAAAGGAACTAAATGAACAATCTAAATTTCAAGTAGGCTTACCTCATATTTTTCGTCAACACTTTCCTCTGATCATACGGGTCATACTGGGCCGGCTTCCTCTTTCTACCCCCCAACCATCATCCTCCTGAATATACAATTACATCCATCAATAGTAAATACGAAAGCCAATTGAAAATTTAGATATGCACAGATGACACATTGATCATAGGGCTAATATATGAAGGAAATATGCCCTAGAGGCAATAATAAAGTTGTTATTTATATTTCCTTATATCATGATAAATGTTTATTATTCATGCTAGAATTGTATTAACCGGAAACTTGATACATGTGTGAATACATAGACAAAACTATTGGGGAACGTAGCAGAAATTCAAAATTTTCTATGCAACACCAAGATCTATCTATGGAGAGACTAGCAACAAGGGGAAGGAGAGTGCATCTACATACCCTTGTAGATCGCTAAGCGGAAGCGTTCAAGAGAACGGGGTTGAAGGAGTCGTACTCGTCGTGATCCAAATCACTTGAGATCCTAGTGCCGAACGGACGGCACCTCCGTGTTCAACACACGTACAGCCCGGTGACGTCTCCCATGCCTTGATCCAGCAAGGTGAGAGGGAGAGGTTAGGGAAGACTCCGTCCAGCAGCAGCATGACGGCGTGGCGGTGATGGAGGAGCGTGGCAATCCTGCAGGGCTTCGCCAAGCACCGCGGGAGAGGAGTACTTGGGAGAGGGGAGGGCTGCGCCAGGGGAAGCGTGTAGCTCCCATGTGCCTCCCCTCTATATATAGGGGTGGAGGGGGCTGGTTTCTTGCCCTCCAAGTCCATTGGGGCGTTGGCAAAGGTGGGAGGAAAGAAATCCCATCATTTCCTTCCCCACCGATTGTTATCCCCCTTTTTTAGGGATCTCGATCTTATCCCTTCGGGATATGATCTTATTCCTTCTAAGGGGGGATCTTGGTGCGCCTTGACCAGGGGTGTGGGGCCTTGACCCCACTACCCACGTTCATGTGGGTCCCCCATGCAGGTGGGCCCCACTTCGGAACCTTCTAGAACCTTCCCGGTACAATACCGAAAAATCCCGAACATTTTCCGGTGGCCAAAATAGGACTTCCCATATATAAATCTTTACCTCCGGACCATTCCGGAACTCCTCGTGACATCCGGGATCTCATCCGGGACTCCGAACAACATTCGGTAACCACATACAAACTTCCTTTATAACCCTAGCGTCATCGAACCTTAAGTGTGTAGACCCTACGGGCTCGGGAGACATGTAGACATGACCGAGACGTTCTCCGGTCAATAACCAACAGCGGGATCTGGATACCCGTGTTGTCTCCCACATGTTCCACGATGATCTCATCGGATGAACCACGATGTCAAGGACTCAATCGATCCCGTATACAATTCCCTTTGTCTAACGGTATTGTACTTGCCCGAGATTCGATCGTCGGTATACCGATACCTTGTTTAATCTCGTTACCGGCAAGTCTCTTTACTCGTTCCGTAACACATCATCCCGTGATCAACCCCTTGGTCACATTGTGCACATTATGATGATGTCCTACCGAGTGGGCCCAGAGATACCTCTCCGTTTACACGGAGTGACAAATCCCAGTCTCGATTCGTGCCAACCCAACAGATACTTTCGGAGATACCTGTAGTGCACCTTTATAGCCACCCAGTTACGTTGTGACATTTGGTACACCCAAAGCATTCCTACGGTATCCGGGAGTTGCACAATCTCATGGTCTAAGGAAATGATAGTTGACATTAGAAAAGCTTTAGCATACGAACTACACGATCTTTGTGCTAGGCTTAGGATTGGGTCTTGTCCATCACATCATTCTCCTAATGATGTGATCCCCGTTATCAATGACATCCAATGTCCATGGTCAGGAAACCGTAACCATCTATTGATCAACGAGCTAGTCAACTAGAGGCTTACTAGGGACATGGTGTTGTCTATGTACCCACACATGTATCTGAGTTTCCTATCAATACAATTATAGCATGGATAATAAACGATTATCATGAACAAGGAAATATAATAATAACTAATTTATTATTGCGTCTAGGGCATATTTCCAACAGTCTCCCACTTGCACTAGAGTTAATAATCTAGTTCACATTGCCATGTGATTAACACTCACAGGTCACATCGCCATGTGACCAACATCCAAAGAGTTTACTAGTGTGATTAAACTAGTTCACATCATCATGTGATTAAGACTCAATGAGTTCTGGGGTTTGATCATGTTTTGCTTGTGAGAGAGGTTTTAGTCAACGGGTCTGCAACATTCAGATCCGTATGTACTTTGCAAATCTCTAGGTCATATTGTAAATGTTGCTTCCACGCTCTACTTGGAGCTATTCCAAATGGTTGCTCCACTATACGTATCCGGTTTGCTACTCAGAGTCATTCGGATAGGTGTTAAAGCTTGCATCGACGTAACCCTTTACGTCAAACTCTTTATCACCTCCATAATCGAGAAACATATCCTTATTCCTCTAAGGATAATTTTGACCGCTATCTGGTGATCCACTCCTTGATCACCTTTGTACCCTCTTGCCAGATATGTAGCAAGGCACACATCAGGTGCGGTACATAGCATAGCATACTATAGAGCCTACGTCTGAAGCATAGGGGACGACATTCATCCTTTCTCTCTCTTCTGCCGTGGTCGAGCTTTAACTCTTAACTTCATACCTTACAACTCAGGCAAGAACTCCTTCTTTGACTGATCCATCTTGAACACCTTCAAGATCATGTCAAGGTATGTGCTCATTTGAAAGTACCATTTAGCGTTTTTTGATCTATCCTCATAGATCTTGATGCTCAATGTTCAAGTAGCTTAATCCAGGTTATCCATTGAAAAACACTTTTCAAATAACCCTATATGCTTTCCAGAAATTCTACATCATTTCTGATCAACAATATGTCAACAACATATACTCATCAGAAATTCTATAGTGCTCCCACTCACTTCTTTGGAAATACAAGTTTCTCATAAACTTTGTATAAACCAAAATTCTTTGATCATCTTATCAAAGTGCATATTCCAACTCCGAGATGCTTACTCTAGTCCTTAGAAGGATCGCCAGAGCTAGCACACCTTTTAGCATCCTTAGGATCGACAAAACATTTCTGATTGTATCATATACAATCTTTCCTTACGAAAGCTGGTAAGGAAACTCGTTTTGACATCCATCTGCCAAATTTCATAAATGCAGCTAATGTAACATGATTCCGACGGACTTAAGCATCGCTACGGATGAGAAAATCTCATCGTAGTCAACTCTTTGAACTTGTGAAAAACTCTTCGCCACAAGTCGAGCTTCATAGATGGTGACATTACCATCCACGTCCGTCTTTAAAGATCCATTTATCTCAATGGCTTGCCGATCATTGGGCAAGTCCACCAAAGTCCATGCTTTGTTCTGATACATGGATTCTATCTCGGATTTCATGGCTTCTAACCATTTGTCAGAATTTGGGCCCACCATCGCTTCTCCATAGCTCGTAGGTTCATTGTTGTCTAGCAACATGACCTTCAAGACAGGATTACTGTACCACTCTGAAACAGTACACATCCTTGTCACCCTACGAGGTATGGTAGTGACTTGATCCGAAGTTTCATGATCACTATCATAAGCCTCTACTTCAATTGGTGTAGGTGCCACAGGAACAACTTCCTGTGCCCTGCTACACACTAGTTGTAGTGACTGTTCAATGACCATATCAAGTCTCCACCATCCTCCCACTCAACTTTTCGAGACAAACTTTTCCTCGAGAAAGGACCCGATTCAAGAAACAATCCCTATTGCTTTCGGATCTGAATTAGGAGGTATACCCAACTGTTCTGGGTGTCCTATGAAGATGCATTTTATCCGCTTTGGGTTCGAGCTTATCAACCTGAAAATTTTCACACAAGCGTCGCAGCCCCAAACTTTTAAGAAATGACAGCTTAGGTTTCTCTAAACCATAGTTCATACGGTGTCATCTCAACGGAATTACGTGGTGCCCTATTTAAAGTGAGTGTAGTTGTCTCTAATGCCTAACCGATAAACGATAGTGGTAATTCGATAAGAGACATCATGGTACGCACCATATCCAATAGGGTGCAACCATGATGTTCGGACACACCATCAAACTATGGTGTTCCAGGCGGTATTAATTGTGAAACAATTTCCACAATGTCTTAATTGCGTGCCAAAGCTCGTAACTCAGATACTCATCTCTATGATCATATCATAGACATTTCATCCTCTTGTCACGATGATCTTCAACTTCACTCTGAAATTACTTGAACCATTCAATAATTCAGACTTGTGTTTCATCAAGTAAATATACTCTACATCTACTCGAATCATCTGTGAAGTAAGAACATAACGATATTCACTGCATGCCTCAGCACTCATTGGACTGCACACATCAAAATATGTTACTTCCAACAAGTTGCTATCTTGTTCCATTTTACTGAAAAACGAGGCTTTTTAGTCATCTTGCCCATGTGGTATGATTTGCATATCTCAAGTGATTCAAAATCAAGTGAGTCCAAACGATCCATCTGCATGGAGTTTCTTCATGCATATACACAAATAGACATGGTTCGCATGTCTCAAACTTTTCAAAAACGAGTGAGTCCAAAGATCCATCAACATGGAGCTTCTTCATGCGTTTTACACCAATATGACTTACATGGCAGTGCCACAAGTAAGTGGTACTATCTTTACTATCTTATATCTTTTTGGCATGAAAATGTGTATCACTACGATCGAGATTCAATAAACCATTTCTTTAGGTGCAAGACCATTGAAGGTATTATTCAAATAAATAGAGTAACCATTATTCTCCTTAAATGAATAACCGTATTGCGATAGACATAATCCAATCATGTCTATGCTCAACGCAAACACCAAATCTCGATGGTAGAGGGAGCGTGCGATGCTTGATCACATCAACCTTGGAAACACTTCCAACACATATCGTTTGCTCACCTTTAGCTAGTCTCCGTTTATTCCGTAGCTTTTATTTCGAGTTACTAACACTTAGCAACCGAACCGGTATCTAATACCCTGGTGCTACTAGGATTACTAGTAAAGTACACATTAACATAATGTATATCCAATATACTTCTATCGACCTTGCCAGCCTTCTCATCTACCAAGTATCTAGGGTAATTCCTCTCTAGTGACTATTCCCCTTATCACAGAAGCACTTAGTCTCGGGTTTGGGTTCAACCTTGGGTTTCTTCACTGGAGCAGCAGCTGATTTGCCGTTTCATGAAGTATCCCTTCTTGCCCTTGCCCTTCTTGAAACTAGTGGTTTCACCAACCATCAACAATTGATGCTTCTTCTTGATTTCTACTTTTGCGGTGTCAAACATCGTGAATACCTCAAGGATCATCATATCTATCCCTGATATGTTATAGTTCATCACGAAGCTCCAGCAGCTTGGTGGCAATGACTTTGGAGAAACATCACTATCTCATCTGGAAGATCAACTCCCACTCGATTCAAGTGATTGTTGCACTCAGACAATCTGAGCACAAGCTCAATGATTGAGCTTTTCTCCCTTAGTTTGCAGGCTAAGAAAATCGTCGGAGGTCTCATACCTCTTGACATGGGCACGATCCTGAAATCTCAATTTCAGCCCTCGAAACATCTCATATGTTCCACGATGTTTCGAAAACGTCTTTGGTGCCTCAACTCTAAACCGTTTAACTGAACTATCACGTAGTTATCAAAACGTGTATGTCTGATGTTCGCAACATCCACAAACGACATTTGGGGTTCAGCACACTGAGCGGTGCATTAAGGACATAAGCTTTCTACTATCCGCATAATCGCTACTGTCAACTTTCAACTATATTTTCTCTAGGAACATATCTAAATAGTGGAACTAAAGCGCGAGCTTACGACATAATTTGCAAAGATCTTTTGACTATGTTCAGGATAATTAAGTTCATCTTATGAACTCCCACTCAGATAGACATCCCTCTAGTCATCTAAGTGATTACATGATCCGAGTTAACTAGGCCGTGTCCGATCATCGCGTGAGACGGACTAGTCATCATCGGTGAACATCTTCATGTTGATCGTATCCTCCATACGACTCATGCTCGACCTTTCGGTCTCTGTGTTCCGAGGCCATGTCTGTACATGCTAGGCTCGTCAAGTTAACCCTAAGTGTTTTGCATGTGTAAAAATGTCTTACACCCGTTGTATGTGAACGTAAGGATCTATCACACCCGATCATCACGTGGTGCTTCGAAACGACGAACTTTAGCAATGGTGCACAGTTAGGGGAGAACACTTCTTGAAATTGTTGTAAGGCATCATCTTATTTACTACCGTCATTCTAAGTAAACAAGATGCATAAACATGATAAACATCACATGCAATCAAATAGTGACATGATATGGCCAATATCATTTTGCTCCTTTTGATCTCCATCTTCGGGGCTCCATGATCATCATCGTCACCGGCATAACACCATGATTCCATCATCATGATCTCCATCATCGTGTCTCCATGAAGTTGTCTCGCCAACTTATTACTTCTACTACTATGGCTACTGGTTAGCAATAAAGTAAAGTAATTACATGGCGTTGTTTAATGACATGCAGGTCATACAATAAATAAAGACAACTCCTATGGCTCCTGCCGGTTGTCATACTCATCGACATGCAAGTCCTGATTCCTATTACAAGAACATGATCAATCTCATACATCACATATCATTCATCACATTCTTCTTTGCCATATCACATCACATAGCATACCCTGCAAAAACAAGTTAGACGTCCTCTAATTGTTGTTGCATGTTTTACGTGGCTGCTATGGGTTTCTAGCAAGAACTTTTCTTACCTACACAAAACCACAACGTGATATGCCAATTGCTATTTACCCTTCATAAGGACCCTTTTCATCGAATCCGTTCCGACTAAAGTGGGAGAGACTGGCACCTGCTAGTCACCTTATGCACCAAGTGCATGTCAACCGATGGAACCTGTCTCACGTAAGAGTACGTGTAAGGTCGGTCCGGGCCGCTTCATCCCACGATACCGTCGAAACAAGATTGGACTAGTAACGGTAAGCATATTGAACAAAATCAATGCCCACAACTACTTTCTGTTCTACTCATGCAAAGAATCTATGCAATAGACCTAGCTCATGATGCCACTGTTGGGGAACGTAGCAGAAATTCAAAATTTTCTATGCAACACCAAGATCTATCTATGGAGAGACTAGCAACGAGGGGAAGGAGAGTGCATCTACATACCCTTGTAGATCGCTAAGCGGAAGCGTTCAAGAGAACGGGGTTGAAGGAGTCGTACTCGTCGTGATCCAAATCACTGGAGATCCTAGTGCCGAACGGACGGCACCTCCGCGTTCAACACACGTACAGCCCGGTGACGTCTCCCATGCCTTGATCCAGCAAGGTGAGAGGGAGAGGTTAGGGAAGACTCCGTCCAGCAGCAGCACGATGGCGTGGTGGTGATGGAGGAGCGTGGCAATCCTGCAGGGCTTCGCCAAGCACCACGGGAGAGGAGGAGTACTTGGGAGAGGGGAGGGCTGCGCCAGGGGAAGCGTGTAGCTCCCATGCTCCTCCCCACTATATATAGGGGTGGAGGGGGCTGGTTTCTTGCCCTCCAAGTCCATTGGGGCGTTGGCAAAGGTGGGAGGAAAGAAATCCCATCATTTCCTTCCCCACCGATTGTTATCCCCCTTTTTTAGGGATCTCGATCTTATCCCTTCGGGATATGATCTTATTCCTTCTAAGGGGGGATCTTGGTGCGCCTTGACCAGGGGTGTGGGGCCTTGACCCCACTACCCATGTTCATGTGGGTCCCCCATGCAGGTGGGCCCCACTTCAGAACCTTCTAGAACCTTCCCGGTACAATACCGAAAAATCCCGAACATTTTCCGGTGGCCAAAATAGGACTTCCCATATATAAATCTTTACCTCCGGACCATTCCGGAACTCCTCGTGACGTCCGGGATCTCTTCCGGGACTCCGAACAACATTCGGTAACCACATACAAACTTCCTTTATAACCCTAGCGTCATCGAACCTTAAGTGTGTAGACCCTATGGGTTCGGGAGACATGTAGACATGACTGACACGTTCTCCGGTCAATAAACAACAGCGGGATCTGGATACCCATGTTGGCTCCCACATGTTCCACGATGATCTCATCGGATGAACCACGATGTCAAGGACTCAATCGATCCCGTATACAATTCCCTTTGTCTAACGGTATTGTACTTGCCCGAGATTCGATCGTCGGTATACCGATACCTTGTTCAATCTCGTTACCGGCAAGTCTCTTTACTTGTTCCGTAACACATCATCCCGTGATCAACCCCTTGGTCACATTGTGCACATTATGATGATGTCCTACCAAGTGGGCCCAGAGATACCTCTCCGTTTACACGGAGTGACAAAGCCCAGTCTCGATTCGTGCCAACCCAACAGATACTTTCGGAGATACCTGTAGTGCACCTTTATAGCCACCCAGTTACGTTGTGACATTTGGTACACCCAAAGCATTCCTACGGTATCCGGGAGTTGCACAATCTCATGGTCTAAGGAAATGATACTTGACATTAGAAAAGCTTTAGCATACGAACTACATGATCTTTGTGCTAGGCTTAGGATTGGGTCTTGTCCATCAGATCATTCTCCTAATGATGTGATCCCGTTATCAATGACATCCAATGTCCATGGTCAGGAAACCGTAACCATCTATTGATCAACGAGATAGTCAACTAGAGGCTTACTAGGGACATGGTGTTGTCTATGTACCCACACATGTATCTGAGTTTCCTATCAATACAATTATAGCATGGATAATAAACGATTATCATGAACAAGGAAATATAATAATAACTAATTTATTATTGCCTCTAAGGCATATTTCCAACAAAAACATAGTGTCCCTAGTATGCCTCTACTTGACTAGCTCGTTAATCAAAGATGGTTATGTTTCCTAACCATATACATGTGTTATCATTTGATGAACGGGATCACATCATTAGAAGAATGATGTGATGGACATGACCCATCCGTTATCTTAGCATTATGATCGTTACAGTTTCATTGCTACTGCTTTCTTCATGACTTATATATGTTCCTCCGACTATGAGATTATGCAACTCCCGAATATCGGATGAACACTTCGTGTGCTACCAAACTTCACAACATAAATGGGTGATTATAAAGATGCCCTACGGGTGTCTGCGAAGGTGTTTGTTGGGTTGACATAGATCGAGATTAGGATTTGTCACTCTGTGTTTCAGAGAGGTATCCCTGGGCCCTCTCGGTAATGCTCATCACTATAAGCCTTGCAAGCATTGTAACTAATGAGTTAGTTGCGGGATGAAGTATTACGGAATGAGTAAAGAGACTTGTCGGCAATGATATTGAACTAGGTATGTAGTGACCCGACCTCAGATGGTCAAGTCTCTGTGCTTCCTTGTCATCCCTGGATCGGTAACGCTGACACACACAGTACTCGAAGGATTTATAACAGAGTAGAAATCACACACTTATTACATCGAATGTCTCAAAAGAGAACTTATTACAATAATATGGCTTAAGTCCATCTAATACGATAACAGAGGAAGGCTTGGAAGATAAAGTGAGTCCATCAACTCCAACGGCATAGCTGAGCTGCACGGCAATGACCTATCGAACCTTACTCCTCGTCTGAAAAGTCTGCAACATAATACGTTGCATCCCGAGAACGGGTCAGCACATGGAATATGCTGGCAATGTAACACAATAGAGCAATAACAGAATAATGCTACCACTACATGCATATTTGGCTGGTGGAAAGCTCTATGGTTACAGTTTTTTGCGAAAAGCCAATTTTTCCCTACAACAAAGGAATATATTTTAATTTAACTATCATGGTGGTTGAAACATCATTGAGAAGGTATAACCCCAACTCAATCCCAATTAAGATAATTAACATCCCAGCAATATTAGTTTAGAGTGATGAGATACATGTGAATACTCAAGTACTAGACAGTCCGAATTGTCCATAACCGGGGACACGGCTAACCATGATTAGATTGTACACTCTGCAGAGGTTTGCGCACTTTTCCCCACAAGACTCGATCGCCTCCGTTGGATTTCTCGCACGACATTGTGTTTGAGAAACGGATGACCGAGTCATAGTCTTTCAGAAACATTAACTCTCTACTCCGGGTAGACCATACCAAACCTACAAAACCCACTACCTGTTGATCTACCTCTTCAAGAGCTTCACATAACTTACTTAACTATGCTAGAGCCCATAATAGCTGTGGCTGCACATGGAAGTTTCTAGCATGAATAAACTCAGTTCCCTTTGAGCCTGGGTGGCGGCCCATAGGAAGATCACACGGATACCCCGGGATTTCCAAAAATAAAACAGACAACACTGGGTACCCCAGGTGCCTCAATCCACCCAGATGTGTATTTAATTTGCCACCTTAAGTAAACCAGTAATTAAAACCTCACATCTATCATGGATAAAATCAAACCCAAACCACGTCTACGAGCATAGCATGGCAAAATAAGCAACGTGTAGAAGTAACTCCCAAGGGTTTGATAATGAACAGGGCAATAGGTTCTACCTCAGCAACTTCTTCCCAACCCACAAATTAATGACATCCTAACCATGCAAAGTTTGAGGGTTGAAACTAATGCATAAAAACTGGGTATGAAAAGAGTATGATCAATGTGTTACTTGCCTTGCTGACGATCCGTGAATCCTAGAGGCTCGTAGTAACATGCTTCGCACTTCGGGAATTCTATCGCAAACAAACAACACATACATAAGCAACTAGCAAAGATGCACAAGCAAAACTCCAAAAAGAGTTTGACCAGAAAGTTCAACTTAAGAACTCCGGTTCACCAAAATAATCAAATCAAACGGAACAACGAAACTCAAACGGCGAAAGAAATAAGATCTGTTTACTAATCTGAATTAGGGTCAAATTTTACAGAGACAAAAATTTGTTTGAGTTCATTATTCGGAAAGAGGGTCTCGAGATGAAACTCCAGGCGCTTGAATCGCCTGATTCCGATAAACGAGTGAAAAGATAAACTGGTTCGAACATCAGATCAGAAATCGCGATCAGAATAATCGAGGAATAAATCCGATAAAAAGGAAAACAACGAACGGCTAAACGAACGAACGTCTGTTAGCAGAAACTATACGACGAACACGTTCGTTAAAACGAACGAACGAGCGAACGCTCGCTAAGTAAATAAACCGGAGAATAAAACCAATCTATATAAAAAAACGAGCTAGGGTTTTCTCAAAAAAAACCCGAAGGGGTTTTAATAAAAAAAACCCGGCAGCGGGGGAGCTACCTCCGGCGAGGTCGTCCGTCTGGGAGGGCGACTTCGGGGGGCTCGGCGAGGGGCGGCGGGGCTCGGCGAGAGGCGGGATGGCGCGGGAGGCGGCGGCGGAGGCTCGGGCAGGGCGCAGGCGGCGGCGACTCGGCGGGCGGGAGGCGGCGACGGTGGTGGCGGGTGGTGGTGAGGGCGGCGGGCGGCGGTATTTAAGGAGGGGGGTGCGGCTCCGGCTTGGGGAAGGGGGCGCCTGGGGAGGAGTCCGGCTCGGACTCCCCTCAGCGTCCGTGCGGCGCACGGTGGCGCGCGCGGGGAGGCGGCGGCGAGGCGGGCCGGCCTGGTTGGGCCCTTGGCCCGGTCGGGCGTGGGTTTTTTTAAATGTTCCGCCGACTTAGAAAAATCCTAGGAAAATAAATAAAAATCTAAAAATTCCAAAACAAGTTTTCTCCGTCTAAATGGAATATTTAGAAAGAGATGAACTTTTCTTGGCCCCTAAAATGCAGTTTTTAAAACATGCAAATTTTTCTAGGGTAAATAAAATTCCAAATAAAATCAAATAAAAACCAAATAATGATTTTAACATTTTTCCTCCGATATTTCAATTATTTTGGAGAAGTCATATTATCTCCTCTCATTTATTTATTTAAAATGAAATATTTTCCGGAGAGAAAAATAATTAAAATAAAAAATCCTCGTCTCCAATATTTGATAAAAATCAAATATGAAAATCGAAAAATCCCCAACTCTCTCCACGGGTCCTTGAGTTGCTTAGGATTTCGAGGATGGCAAACGAGAAAGCAATAAAATATGATATGCATGGATGACCTATGTATAACATGCCAAATAGGAAATTTGGGATGTTACATGGTATGATTATACCGATGATCGAATCTCGGACAAGTAACATACCTATGACAAAGGGAACAACGTATGTTGTTATGCGGTTTGACCGATAAATATCTTCATAGAATATGTAGGAGCAAATATGAGCATCCAGGTTCCGCTATTGGTTATTGACCGAAGACGTGTCTCGGTCATGTCTACATAATTCTCAAACCCGTAGGTCCGCATGCTTAACGTTCGATGACAATATGTATTATGAATTATGTGTTTTTGATGACCGAAGTTTGTTCGGAGTCCCGGATGAGATCACGGACATGACGAGGAGTCTCGAAATGGTAGATACATAAAGATTGATATATATGACGACTATATTCGGACATCGGAAGTGTTCCAGAAAAGTTTTGGATAAAACCGGAGTGCTGGAGGGTTATCGGAACTCCCCGGGGGAACTAATGGGCCTCATGGTCCTTGGTGGAGAGAGAGAGGGGCGGCCAGGGCGAGCCGCACTCCCCCTCCCCCTTGTGTCCGAATTGGACTAGGGAAGGGGGGATGCCCCCCTTTCTATCTCCCTCTCCCTCTCCTTCCTTCCCCGTCTCTCCCTCTTGGTGGCATCCTACTAGGACTTGTAGTCCTAGTAGGACTCCCCTTATGGGGAACACCCTAGAAGGGCCGGCCAGCCTCCCCCTTGCTCCTTTTTATATGGGGGCAGGGGCACCCTAGAACACATAAGTTTTTCTTGACCGTGTGCGGTGCCCACTCCACAGTTACACACCTCGATCATACCATCGTAGATCTTAGGCGAAGACCTGCGTAGGGATGGCAATGGGGACAATCCCCTATGGGGATACCTACAACATCCCCATCCCCATCCCCATCTATTCCCTATCATCCCATCCCCATCCCCGTTTACATGACTGGGGATGAAATTTCCCCATACGCATGCCCCACTGGGAAACGGGGCCCCATTAGGGTCCCCATCCCCATAAACAAATACTCATATATATAATATGACACCCTATAATGAACATACATACATGGTTTTGGCCTTGTCCTGCTAATGCCTATCTAGGTTAACTTCTTGGTCATGGTTGTAGCTGAGGTGAGGATGTGAGATAGGTTTAAGGTTTTTTCAGAGCTTTTTCTTGTTTTCGCAAGTTTGTTTGTGAATACTTTAAGGTTGACCGCAGTGTCACGGTTACTAACCGGGTCCCCGATGGATATTGGGTCTGGGAAATAGGATATCGTCCCCATCCCTGTTGTACCCTATGGGGAATAAATTAGTTTGGTAAATATCCCCATGGGGAAGTTTTTTTCCCATCCCCAACCCCTAATAGATGAAATCCACACGGGTTTGGCGGGTATGGGGCCCCGTTGCCATGGCCTGCGCCGGTAACATCATCATCACCATTGCCACGTCGTCATGCTGACGGAAGTCACCCTCGTCCTCAACTGGATCAAGAGTACAAGGGACGTCATCGAGCTGAACATGTGCTGAACGCAGAGGTGCCGTACGTTCAGTACTTGATCGGTTGGATCGCGAAGAAGTTCGATTACATCAACTGCGTTATTGAAACGTTTACGCTTTCGATCTACAAGGGTACATGGACACACTCTCTCCTCTCGTTGCTATGCATCACCTAGATAGATCTTGCGTGATCGTAGGATTTTTTTTGAAATTACCGCGTTCCCCAATAGTGGCATCCAAGCCAGGTCTATGCATAGATGTTATATGCACGAGTAGAACACAAAGAGTTGTGGGCGATAATAGTCATACTGCATACCACTAGCGTCTTACTTTGATTCAGCGGTATTGTTGGATGAAGCCGCCCAGACCGACATTACATGGCCGCGTTCATGAGACTTGTTCTACCAACATTCTTTTGCACATAGGTGGCTGGTGGGTGTCTGTTTCTCCAACTTTAGTGGCCGATCCTTGTTGAAGGTTAAAACATCACACTACGAAAAATTGTTGTGGTTTTGATGCGTAGGTAAGAACGGTTCTTGCTAGAAGCTCGTAGCAGCCACGTAAAACTTGCAAAAACAATGTAGAGGACATCTAACTTGTTTTTGCAGGGCTTGCTGTGATGTGATATGGTCAAGGCATGATGTGATATAAATTGTTGTATGAGATGATCATGTTTTGTAACAAAGTTATCGGCAACTGGCAGGAGCCATATGGTTGTCGCTTTATTGTATGCAATGCAATCGCCAGGTAATTGTTTTACTTTATCACTAAGTGGTAGCGATAGTCGTAGTAACAATAGTTGGTGAGACAACAACATGCTACGATGGAGATCAAGGTGTCGCGCCGGTGACGATGGAGATCATGACGATGCTTCGATGATGGAGATCATGAGCACAAGATGATGATGGCCATATCATGTCACATATTTTGATTGCATGTGATATTTATCTTTTATGCATCTTATTTTGCTTAGTACGGTGGTAGCATTATAAGATGATGCCTTACTAAATTTCAAGGTATAAGTGTTCTCCCAGAGTATGCACCGTTGCTACAGTTCGTCGTGCCGAGACACCACGTGATGATCGGGTGTGATAAGCTCTATGTTCACATAAAATGGGTGCAAGGCAGTTTTGCATATGCAGAATACTCGGGTTAGACTTGACGAGCCTAGCATATGAAGATATGGCCTCGGAACACTGGAGACCGAAAGGTCGAGCGTGAATCATATAGTAGATATGATCACATAGAGATTTTCACCATTGAAAACTACTCCATCTCATGTGATGATCAGACATGGTTTAGTTGATATGGATCACGTGATCATTTAGATGACTAGAGGGATGTCTACCTAAGTGGCAGTTCTTAAGAATATTATTAATTGAACTTTAATTTATAATGAACTTAGTCCTAATAGTATTTTGCAAATTGTGTTGTAGATCAATAGCTATCGTTATAGCTTCCCTATAGTTTTATATGTGTTCCTAGAGAAAACTAAGTTGAAAGATGATAGTAGCAATGATGCGGACTGGGTTCATGATCTGAGGTTTATCCTCATTCCTGTACAGAAGAATTATGTCCTTGATGCACTGCTAGGTGACAGACCTATTGCAGGAGCATATGTAGACATTGTGAATGTTTGGCTAGGTCAATATGATAACTACTTGATAGTTCAGTGCACCATGCTTTACGGCTTAGAACCGGGACTTCAAAAACATTTTGAACTCCACGGAACATATAAGATGTTCCAAGAGCTGAAATTGGTATTTCAGACTCATGCCCGTGTCGAGAGATATGAAGTCTCTGACAAGTACTTCGCATAAAAGATGGAGGAGAATTGCTCAGCTAGTGAGCATGTGCTCAGAATGCCCGGGTACTACAATCGCTTGAATCAAGTGGGAGTTAATCTTCCAGATAAGATAGTGATTGACAGAGTTCTCTATTCAACATCACCAAGATACTAGAACTTCGTGATGAACTATAGTATGCTAGGGATGGCGAAAAAGATTCCCGAGCTCTTCGTGATGCTGAAATTGACGAAGGTAGAAATCAAGAAAGAGCATCAAGTGTGGATGATTGACAAGATCACTAGTTTCAAGAAAGGGAAAGAAAGGGAACTTTAATTAGAATGGCAAGTGATACGTCCATTTTGCATCATGCTTTTATATCGATATTTATTCCATTATGGACTGTTATTACACGTGATGTCACAATACTTATGCCTATTCTCTCTTATTTTACAAGGTTTGCATGAAGAGGGAGAATGTCGGTAGCTGGGATTCTGGGCTGGAAACGGAGCAAATATTAGAGACCTATTCTGCACAACTCCAAAAGTCCTGAAACTCCATGAAAGTCATTTTTTGAATTAATAAAAAATACTGAGCGGAAGAAGTACCAGAGGGGGACCACTGTCGGTGTCAAAACCGGCGGATCTCGGGTAGGGGGTCCCGAACTATGCGTCTAAGGCTAATGGTAACAAGAGGCGGGGGACACAATGTTTACCCAGGTTCGGGCCCTCTCGATGGAGGTAATACCCTACTTCCTGCTTGGTTGATCTTGATGATATGAGTGTTACAAGAGTTGATCTACCACGAGATTGTAGAGGCTAAACCCTAGAAGCTAGCCTATGATTATGATTGTTGTTGTCCTATGGACTAAACCCTTCGATTTATATAGACATCAGAGGGGGCTAGGGTTACACAGAGTCGGTTACAGAGCAGGAAATCTACATATCCGAATTGCCAAGCTTGCCTTCCACGCAAAGGAGAGTCCCACCCGGACACGGGACGAAGTATTCAATCTTGTCTCTTCATAATCCAACAGTCCGGCCAAAGTACATAGTCCGGCTGTCCGAGGACCCCCCAATCCAGGACTCCCTCAGTAGCCCCTGAACCAGGCTTCAATGACGATGAGTCCGGCGTGTAGATCGTCTTCCTCATTGCAAGGCAGGTTCTTCTCCAAAATCCCTGAGTACCTGTTGTAACAAGCACTGTCCGGCTTCCCATTAATGCTGCACTCCTCGGCTTCTGTACCGTAATAATGGGAGTCTCCACGTGTTGAGCAAATGCGAGAAATCGGGGCATTTTTACATTTGCCACCCTGACCGCGTTAGTGAATCGTCTATTAAAGAGACGGGGATCGTCAGATCCAAATCACAACATCTTCCCCCAGCGAGTATCCATCAGAGTGCGCCCGAAAAAAGCCATTCCATCATGGCCGGCTGCCGCAGCTCCTCCTCTCGCTCCCGCAGCACTAAGCCAGGTGATTGGGAGAAGTGTTCTATCCCCCACAGTCGATTGGTGGAGTTGCAGACCTAGGGGTTTCTCCTGCCTGCATATATGGTCCCCGTCCGAGCCAGACTAGCCACTTACAATGGCAGGGAGCAAGCGGATAGTTTTCCCAACCCACCCAGGGGGGAGCGGGTATGCCTTGTTCCTTACTTGCTGAGGGGACTCAGATTTCCAATCCATCCGTTCCTCTGCGGGCTCCTAGAGTTCTACGGCCTCCAGCTGTATAACTTCACTCCTGCCTCCATACTACACATCGCGGGCTATGTCGCCTTCTGCGAGCTATTTCTGGGCCGCGAAGCTTAGTTCGAGCTATAGAAAAGGCTATTCTGCCTCGCCCCCCGCACTCGGGAGGGGTCAATATATCAAGTGGGTGGAGCCGAATATGGCGTATCGCCGGGATCGGATACCTGTCCGTGTTGGGGAACGTTGCAGAAAATTAAAAAATTTCCTACGGTTTCACCAAGATCCATCTATGAGTTCATCTAAGCAACGAGTGAAAGGAGATATGCATCTACATACAACTTTGTAGATCACGTGCGGAAGCGTTCAAAAGAACGGGGTTGAGGTAGTCGTTCTCGTCGTGATCCTATCACCGGAGATCCTAGCACCGAACGGACGGCACCTCCGCGTTCAACACACATACGGTCAGCATGACGTCTCCTCCGTCTTGATCCAGCAAGGGGGAAGGAGAGGTTGATGATGATCCAGCAGCACGACGGCGTGGTGGTGGATGCAGCAGAACTCCGGCAGGGCTTCGCCAAGCAACTGTGGGAGGAGGAAGAGGGATAGCAGGGGGAGGGAGGCGCCAGGACTTCAGGGTGCGGCTGCCCCTCCCTCCCCTCCCTTTATATAGGCCCCAGGGGGGCGCCGGTCCCTGGAGATCTGATCTCCCAGGGGGGCGGCGGACAGGGGGGTGGAGTGCCCCCCAAGGCAAGTGGGACGCCCCCCCCACCCTAGGGTTTCAACCCTAGGCGTAGGGGGTGGGCCTAGGGGGGCACACCAGCCCACTATGGGCTGGTTCCCCTCCCCACTTCAGCCCATGGGGCCCTCCGGGATGGGTGGCCCCACCCGGTGGACCCCCGGGACACTTCCGGTGGTCCCGGTACAATATCGGGTGACCCCCCAAACTTTCCTGATGGCCGAAACAGCACTTCCTATATATAATTCTTTACCTCCGGACCATTCTGAAACTCCTCATGACGTCCGGGATCTCATCCGGGACTCCGAACAACATTCGGTTTGCTGCATACTCATATTCATACAACCCTAGCGTCACCGAACCTTAAGTGTGTAGACCCTACGGGTTCGGGAGACACGTAGACATGACCGAGACGGCTCTCAGGCAATAACCAACAGCGGGATCTGGATACCCATGTTGGATCCCACATGCTCCTCGATGATCTCATCGGATGAACCACGATGTCGAGGATTTAAACAACCCCGTATTCAATTCCCTTTGTCAATCGGTACTTTACTTGCCCGAGACTCGATCGTCGGTATCCCAATACCTCGTTCAGTCTCGTTACTGGCAAGTCACTTTACTCGTACCGTAATGCATGATCCCGTGACCAAACACTTGGTCACTTTGAGCTCATTATGATGATGCATTACCGAGTGGGCCCAGAGATACCTCTCCGTCATATGGAGTGACAAATCCCAGTCTCGATCTGTGTCAACCCAACAGACACTTTCGGAGATACCTGTAGTGCACCTTTATATTCACCCAGTTACGTTGTGACGTTTGGTACACCCAAAGCACTCCTATGGTATCCGGGAGTTACACGATCTCATGGTCTAAGGAAAAGATGCTTGACATTGGAAAAGCTCTAGCAAACGAACTACACGATCTTGTGCTATGCTTAGGATTGGGTCTTGTCCATCACATCATTCTCCTAATGATGTGATCCCGTTATCAACGACATCCAATGTCCATAGCCAGGAAACCATGACTATTTGTTGATCAACGAGCTAGTCAACTAGAGGCTTACTAGGGACATATTATGGTCTATGTACTCACACGTGTATTACGATTTCCAGATAATACAGTTATAGCATGAATAAAGACAATTATCATGAACAAGGAAATATAATAATAACCCTTTTATTATTGCCTCTAGGGCATATTTCCAACAGTCTCCCACTTGAACTAGAGTCAATAATCTAGTTACATTGTGATGAATCGCACACCCATAGAGTTCTGGTGTTGATCATGTTTTGCTCGCGAGAGAGGTTTAGTCAACGGATCTGCGACATTCAGATCCGTATGTACTTTGCAAATATCTATGTCTCCATCTTGAACATTTTCACGGATTTAGTTGAAACGACGCTTGATGTGCCTGGTATTCTTGTGAAACCTGGGCTCCTTGGCAAGGGCAATAGCTCCAGTGTTGTCACAGAAGAGTTTGATCGGCCCCGGCGCATTGGGTATGACTCCTAGGTCGGTGATGAACTCCTTCACCCAAATTGCTTCATGCGCTGCCTCCGAGGCTGCCATGTACTTCGCTTCACATGTAGATCCCGCCATGACGCTCTGCTTGCAGCTGCACTAGCTCACTGCTCCACCATTCAACATATACACGTATCCGGTTTGTGACTTAGAGTCATCCAGATCTGTGTCGAAGCTAGCGTCGACGTAACCCTTTACGATGAGCTCTTCATCACCTCCATAAACGAGAAACATGTCCTTTGTCCTTTTCAGGTACTTCAGGATATTCTTGACAGCTATCCAGTGTTCCTTGCCGGGATTACTTTGGTACCTTCCTACCAAACTTATGGCAAGGTTTACATCAGGTCTGGTACACAGCATGGCATACATAACAGATCCTATGGCTGAAGCATAGGGGATGACACTCATCTCTTCTTTATCTTTTGCCGTGGTCGGGCATTGAGCCGAGCTCAATCTCACACCTTGCAGTACAGGCAAGAACCCCTTCTTGGACTGATCCATTTTGAACTTCTTCAAAATCTTATCAAGGTATGTGCTTTGTGAAATACCTATGAGGCGTCTCGATCTATCTCTATAGATCTTGATGCCTAATATATAAGCAGCTTCTCCAAGGTCCTTCATTGAAAAACACTTATTCAAGTAGGCCTTAATGCTGTCCAAAAGTTCTATATCATTTCCCATCAAGAGTATGTCATCTACATATAACATGAGAAATGCTACAGAGCTCCCACTCACTTTCTTGTAAACGCAGGCTTCTCCATAAGTCTGCATAAACCCAAACGCTTTGATCATCTCATCAAAGCGAATGTTCCAACTCTGAGATGCTTGCACCAGCCCATAAAATGGATCGCTGGAGCTTGCATACTTTGTTAGCATTCTTAGGGTCGACAAAAGCTTCCGGCTGCATCATATACAACTCTTCCTTAAGATGTCCGTTAAGGAATGCCGTTTTGACGTCCATCTGCCATATCTCATAATCATAGTATGCGGCAATTGCTAACATGATTCGGACGGACTTCAGCTTTGCTACGGGAGAGAATGTATCATCGTAGTTAATCCCTTGAACTTGTCGATAACCATTAGTGACAAGTCCAGCTTTATAGATGGTAACATTACCATCCGCGTCCATCTTCTTCTTAAAGATCCATTTGTTTTCTATCACTCGCCGATCATCGGGCAAGTCTATCAAAGTCCATACTTTGTTTTCATACATGGATTCTATCTCGGATTTCATGGCTTCAAGCCATTTGTTGGAATCTGGGCCCGCCATCGCTTCTTCATAGTTCGAAGGTTCACCATTGTCTAACAACATGATTTCCAGGACAGGGTTGCCGTACCACTCTGGTGTGGAACGTGTCCTTGTGGACCTACGAAGTTCAGTAGCAACTTGATCTGAAGTACCTTGATCATCATCATTATTTTCCTCTTCAGTTCGTGTAGGCATCACAGGAACATTTTCTTGAGCTGCACTACTTTCCTGTTCGAGAGGCAGTACTTCATCGAGTTCTACTTTCCTCCCACTTACTTCTTTCGAGAGAAACTCTTTTTCCAGAAAGGATCCGTTCTTGGCAACAAAGATCTTGCCCTCGGATCTTAAGTAGAAGGTATACCCAATGGTTTCCTTAGGGTATCCTATGAAGACGCATTTTTCCGACTTGGATTCGAGCTTTTCAGGTTGAAGTTTCTTGACATAAGCATCGCATCCCCAAACTTTTAGAAACGACAGCTTAAGTTCCTTCCCAAACCATAATTCATGCGGTGTCGTCTCAACGGATTTAGACGGTGCCCTATTTAAAGTGAATGTAGCTGTATCTAGAGCGTATCCCCAAAATGATAGCGGTAAATCGGTAAGAGACATCATAGACCGCACCATATCCAATAGAGTGCGATTACGACGTTCGGACACACTGTTACGCTGAGGTGTTCCAGGTGGCGTGAGTTGTGAAACGATTCCACATTTCCTTAAGTGTGTACCAAATTCATGACTTAAATATTCTCCTCCACGATCTGATCGTAGAAACTTTATCTTTCGGTCATGTTGATTCTCTACCTCATTCTGAAATTCCTTGAACTTTTCAAAGGTCTCTGACTTGTGTTTCATTAAGTAGACATACCCATATCTACTCAAGTCATCAGTGAGAGTGAGAACATAACGATATCCTCCGTGAGCCTCAACGCTCGTTGGACCGCACACATCGGTATGTATGATTTCCTATAAGTTGGTTGCTCGCTCCATTGTTCCAGAGAATGGAGTCTTGGTCATTTTGCCCATGAGGCATGGTTCGCATTTGTCAAATGATTCATAATCGAGAGACTCTAAAAGTCCATTAGCATGGAGCTTCTTCATGCGCTTGACACCAATGTGACCAAGGCGGCAGCGCCACAAGTATGTGGGACTATTGTTATCAACTTTACATCTTTTGGTATTCACACTATGAATATGTGTAATATTACGCTCGAGATTCATTAAGAATAAACCATTGACCATCGGGGCATGACCATAAAACATATCTCTCATATAAATAGAACAACCATTATTCTCGGATTTAAATGAGTAGCCATCTCATATCAAACGAGATCCAGATACAATGTTCATGCTCAAACTTGGCACTAAATAACAATTATTAAGGTTTAAAACTAATCCTATAGGTAAATGTAGAGGTAGCGTGCCGACGGCGATCACATCGACCTTGGAACCATTCCCGACGCGCATCGTCACCTCTTCCTTCGCCAGTCTCCGCTTATTCCGCAGCTCCTGCATTGAGTTACAAATATGAGCAATGGCACCGGTATCAAATACCCAGGAGTTGCTACGAGTACTGGTAAGGTACACATCAATTACATGTATATCAAATATACCTTTGGTGTTGCCGGCCTTCTTTCCCGCTAAGTATTTGGGGCAGTTCCGCTTCCAGTGACCCTTCCCTTTGCAATAAAAGCACTCAGTATCAGGCTTGGGTCCATTCTTTGACTTCTTCCCAGCAACTGGCTTACCGGGAGCGGCAACATCCTTGCCGTCTTTCTTGAAGTTCTTCTTGCCCTTGCCCTTCTTGAACTTAGTGGTTTTATTGACCATCAACACTTGATGTTCCTTCTTGATTTCAACCTCTGTTGACCTCAGCATTGAAAATACTTCAGGAATGGTTTTCACCATCCCTTGCATATTGTAGTTCATCACAAAGCTCTTGTAGCTTGGTGGGAGCGACTGAAGGATTCTGTGAATGACCGCCTCGTCTGGGAGGTTAATGTCCAGCTGGGACAAGCGGTTGTGCAACCCAGACATTTTGAGCATGTGCTCACTGACAGAACTATTTTCCTCCATCTTACAACTATAGAACTTGTCGGAGACATCATATCTCTCGACCCGGGCATGAGCTTGGAAAACTAGTTTCAGCTCCTCGAACATCTCATATGCTCCGTGTCGCTCAAAACGCTTTTGGAGCCCCGGTTCTAAGCTGTAAAGCATGCCGCACTGAATGAGGGAGTAATCATCAGCACGTGATTGCCAAGCGTTCATAATGTCTTGGTTCTCTGGGACGGGTGCATCACCTAGCGGTCCTTCTAGGACATATTGTTTCCTGGCAGCTATGAGGATGATCCTCAGGTTCTGGACCCAGTCCGTATAGTTGCTGCCATCATCTTTCAGCTTGCTTTTCTCTAGGAACGTGTTGAAGTTCATGTTGACATGAGCGGCGGCCATTTGATCTACAAGACATATTTGCAAAGGTTTTAGACTAAGTTCATGATAATTAAGTTCATCTAATCAAATTATTACAATGAACTCCCACTCAGATTAGACATCCCTCTAGTCATCTAAGTGTTACACGATCCGAGTCAACTAGGCCGTGTCCGATCATCACGTGAGACGGACTAGTCATCGTCGGTGAACATCTCCATGTTGATCGTATCTTCCATACGACTCGTGTTCGACCTTTCGGTCTCTATGTTCCGAGGCCATGTTTGTACATGCTAGGCTCGTCAAGTTAACCCTAAGTGTTTTGCATGTGTAAAACTGTCTTACACCCGTTGTATGTGAACGTAAGAATCTATCACACCCGATCATCACGTGGTGCTTCGAAACGATGAACTTTAGCAATGGTGCATAGTTAGGGGAGAACACTTCTTGAAATTGTTGTAAGGGATCATCTTATTTACTACCGTTGTTCTAAGTAAACAAGATGCATAAACATAATAAACATCACATGCAATTATACATTAGTGACATGATATGGCCAATATCATATAGCTCCTTTGATCTCCATCTTCGGGGCTTCATGATCATCTTTGTCACCGGCATGACACCATGATCTCCATCATCGTGTCTTCATGAAGTTGTCACGCCAACGACTACTTCTACTTCTATGGCTAACGCGTTTAGCAATAAAGTAAAGTAATTTACATGGCGTTCTTCAATGACACGCAGGTCATACAAAAAATAAAGACAACTCCTATGGCTCCTGCCGGTTGTCATACTCATCGACATGCAAGTCGTGATCCCTATTACAAGAACATGATCTCATACATCACAATATATCATTGATCATTCATCACAACTTTGGCCATATCACATCACAAGACACTTGCTGCAAAAACAAGTTAGACGTCCTCAAATTGTTGTTGCAAGTTTTACGTGGCTTCTATAAGTGATCTAGCAAGAACGTTTTCTTACCTACGTTAAAGCCACAACGTGATTTGTCAACTTCTATTTACCCTTCATAAGGACCCTTTTCATCGAATCCGCTCCAACTAAAGTGGGAGAGACAGACACCCGCCAGCCAACTTATGCAACTGGTGCATGTCAGTCGGTGGAACCGGTCTCACGTAAGCGTACGTGTAAGGTTGGTCCGGGCCGCTTCATCCCACAATACCGCTGAAGCAAGATAAGACTAGTAGCGGCAAGCAAGTTGACAAGATCTACGCCCACAACAAAATTGTGTTCTAGTCGTGCAATAGAGAACTACGCATAGACCTAGCTCATGACGCCACTATTGGGGAACGTTGCAAAAATTAAAATTTGTCCTATGGTTTCACCAAGATCCATCTATGAGTTCATCTAAGCAACGAGTGAAAGAAGAGATGCATGTACATACCACTTTGTAGATCGCATGCGGAAGCGTTCAAAAGAACGGGGTTGAGGTAGTCGTTCTCGTCGTGATCCTATCACCGGAGATCCTAGCGCCAAACGGACGGCACCTCCGCGTTCAACACACGTACGGTCAGCGTGACGTATCCTCCGTCTTGATCCAGCAAGGGGGAAGGAGAGGTTGATGATGATCCAGCAGCACGACGGCGTGGTGGTGGATGCAGCAGAACTCCGGCAGGGCTTCGCCAAGCAACTGTGGGAGGAGGAAGAGGTGTAGCAGGGGGAGGGAGGCGCCAGGACTTCAGGGTGCGGCTGCCCCTCCCTCCCCTCCCTTTATATAGGCCCCCGGGGGGCGCCGGCCCCTGGAGATCTGATCTCCGAGGGGGCACGGCGGCCAGTGGGTGGAGTGCCCCCCAAGGCAAGTGGGGCGCCCCCCCCCCCACCCTAGGGTTTCAACCCTAGGCACAGGGGGTGGGCCTAGGGGGGCGCACCAGCCCACTATGGGCTGGTTCCCCTCCCCACTTCAGCCCATGGGGCCCTCCGGGATGGGTGGCCCCACCCGGTCGACCCCCGGGACACTTCCGGTGGTCCCGGTACAATATCGGGTGACCCCCCAAACTTTCCTGATGGCCGAAACAGCACTTCCTATATATAATTCTTTACCTCCGGACCATTCTGAAACTCCTCATGACGTCCGGGATCTCATCCGGGACTCCGAACAACATTCGGTTTGCTGCATACTCATATTCATACAACCCTAGCGTCACCGAACCTTAAGTGTGTAGACCCTACGGGTTCGGGAGACACGTAGACATGACCGAGACGGCTCTCGGGCAATAACCAACAGCGGGATCTGGATACCCATGTTGGCTCCCACATGCTCTTCGATGATCTCATCGGATGAACCACGATGTCGAGGATTTAAACAACCCCGTATTCAATTCCCTTTTCAATCGGTACGTTACATGCCCAAGACTCGATCGTCGGTATCCCAATACCTCGTTCAGTCTCGTTACCAGCAAGTCACTTTACTCGTACCGTAATGCATGATCCCGTGACCAAACACTTGGTCACTTTGAGCTCATTATGATGATGCATTACCGAGTGGGCCAAGAGATACATCTCCGTCATACGGAGTGACAAATCCCAGTCTCGATCTGTGTCAACCCAACAGACACTTTCGGAGATACCTGTAGTGCACCTTTATAGTCACCCAGTTACATTGTGATGTTTGGTACACCCAAAGCACTCCTACAGTATCCGGGAGTTACACGATCTTATGGTCTAAGGAAAAGATGCTTGACATTGGAAAAGCTCTAGCAAACGAACTACACGATCTTGTGCTATGCTAATGATGTGATCCCGTTATCAACAACATCCAATGTCCATAGCCAGGAAACCATGACTATCTGTTGATCAACGAGCTAGTCAACTAGAGGCTTACTAGGGACATATTATGGTCTATGTATTCACACGTGTATTACAGTTTCCGGATAATACAGTTATAGCATGTATAAAGACAATTATCATGAACAAGGAAATATAATAATAACCCTTTTATTATTGCCTCTAGGGTGTATTTCCAACAGTCCGGTACCCCGAAGAAGATATCCGAAGACTGGCCTTCGAAGTGGTTTTGTATGGACGACGTCCCCCTTCCGGACCCTATTCGGATGGGCCTCCCTGTGTTTGTTCATGCCCCGCTGAAGAAACGCTAGAGCTGGCGCCCTCGGAGCCCCCAGGAGGAAGATAACAGAGAGGTCCTTTACCTGATGAGGAGGATAAAAACGCTGGCCAAATCTGGACTGACAATAATCGAGGTTATGTCAATATGTATAATGCGGGGGTGCAGCCACTTCAATATCGGGGGAAACCCATGTGTTACTTCAATGTAGAAGACGATGCCACCCGCTGCAATCGTAAAGGTCCGGACTCCGCCACCGCTCTGGCGAAAATACTGTCCGATTTGTACAAAGGAAAAGAAGAGGAGTTGCTCCGTATTAAGCCACGGGATGGATTTTCCATGTACAACCCCCCCAAGCTGGGTGAGCTGCTCTCTTTTAGTCAACTCCATTCATTCCCGCATTCTTCATCACAAATATTTACCTTGCCAATTCATAGCAGGAACTGCAAAAAGCTGTGAGGGAGGTCCACAGCCCATATCCACAGCCAGAGGACCCTGACCCGGTCCTCGACTCCGGAATCGAAGAAGATCTGGACGTATTTGTGGAGCTCGTCGACAGGACGTTCTATCCATTGAGATCTGACGGTGCCTTGGTGGCCATCATAGCTGATTATCCTAGCCTGCTCCCTGCATCACATGTAAGTAAAACCGGAGTCCCAACTTCCGGGAAGGATCCCCTCTTTGCTCTTTACTCAACGCACATATATTGCGTTTTAAAGGGAAGGTCATCGGGGCGCCGTGCTGAACCCGCGGTGGCTCGCCAAGAAGGGGCACCGAAGCCGGGTAGGCTCAAAAGGAAGGCGGTCAGGACCGAGACGCCCTTGCAGAGGTTTGATTAAAAACCTGCTCCGTGATTATTATCTTTAAAATATAACAATGTCCGTGGTCCCTGGCAGAAAAAACGCTCGCCAGACAGTGTGTGGAGAGGCTGCTAGCCATGCCTCCACCAGCCGGACTCAGGGGCAGAGGCTAACGCGGGGACAACGCCGGACAGTCCTCCTACAAAGGATGTGGATAGAATGTTCGCTACGAATTCCGAAGTGGAGAGCGCCATGAATCACAGGCGTCGACGGGCCGTACTCCGCGACCCTAATTTCTCTGAAGAGGCGTTCAACGCCTTCAACTCAGGAGACGCGTACATCCGAGCTACTCAAGATGGTCTCCCAGGGCCACGGACCAGTATGTAAAGGATATATGGGTAAGAAAAATCTGATAATTATGTATATTAGTAGCCCCTCAGACTTGAAACAATTGGCACAACTGATTTAAGGATCATTGTATGCATAGGTTCTTACGGAGAAGAATACCCAGTTGTCTAAAGAGCTGGAGGAGTGCAAAGCCCAGCTACGGGCCGTAGTTGCCGGAATGGAGGAGTCCAAGAAGGCCTCATCTGGTAATACTTGTCTTGATCGAAAAGAAAGTAATGACATGTACCAGTTGGTATACGGCGTGCATGCAAATCTAACAATAGATTCTGCAGACAATCCCGGATGTAATCCGGATCGTATCAGGGGATGAGCAATATGCTAAACAATAGCTAGAGGCTAGCGAGTGCGTGCTTACACGGGTTATTCGAGAGAAAAATGAGCTCCGGGATGCCCATACCCGGCTGGGCATTGAACTGGGAGATGTTCGGGCCCAGCTTGCAGACTCCGTGAAGGAGAATAATAGGCTTCGACGCGGCATTTTTAATAAGTGCTCAAACGAACCTTTATATACTTCGGCGAAGAAGCAGGCTAACAGAGTTATGTCTGTAGGTATGCTGATAGGTCGTCCCGAAGAGGAGATGCCCGGATCCGCAGGCGATCTACTGCAAGAGCTCTCGCAACTGCACAAACAAGTTCGGCAGGTGATGTAGGGCATTGCCCAGGCCTTGTGGCCCTCTGCCTCCCTTCTCGGAGGCATGAGGGAGCTTGTAGAAATGCTCATGGGAGCATGGCGGCGCTTCCGATTATGGAAGATATCAGCCTGCCGTCAAGGTGCAAGGGAAGCCTAGGCCATGGTGAAGACGCGGTACACCAAGGTTGACCCGAATCACATGGCTGAGGTCGGACCTGTAGGGCCATATGGGAAAGAGATTCCCGTTAGTCTGGTATATGACCAGGTCGGATTAGCCGCAGTATTCCCAACAGGATTGTAGGCTAGACAGCCCATTGGATGGTATAGAAGAAGAATTTAGTCAGTCTAAGTGACTTTGTACTTCAGATGACATACTTTGTCCCTAGCCGGATTTTAAATCATTTGTCATGGCGGACCTTTTCACTTCAGCCTCCGGACCCAATAGTCCGGAGTGTATCCGAATACCCGCTTAGTTATGAAAACCGGGGTACGCATGGAAACCAAGCGTAGGGGTCATAAGTGCTTGACCAGACAAGTACCCAACTAGCTATGTTATATTACATGGATAGTGTCGGTGTCAAAACCGGCGGATCTCAGGTAGGGGGTCCCGAACTATGCGTCTAGGCGGATGGTAACAGGAGACAAGGGACACGATGTTTTTACCCAGGTTCGGGCCCTCTCGATGGAGGTAAAACCCTACTCCTGCTTGATTGATATTGATGATATGGGTAGTACAAGAGTGGATCTACCACGAGATCAAGGAGTCTAAACACTAGAAGCTAGCCTATGGTATGATTATTGTAATGGTTGTCTTGTCCTACGGACTGAAACCCTCCGGTTTATATAGACACGGAGAGGGCTAGGGTTACACAGAGTCGGTTACAATGGTAGGAGATCTACATATCCGTATCGCCAAGCTTGCCTTCCACGCCAAGGAAAGTCCCATCCGGACACGGGACGAAGTATTCAATCTTGTATCTTCATAGTCTTGCAGTCCGGCTGACGATGATAGTCTGGCTGTCCGGACACCCCCTAGTCCAGGACTCCCTCAGTAGCCCCCGAACCAGGCTTCAATGACGATAAGTCCAGCGCGTATATAGTCTTCGGCGTTGCAAGGCGGGTTCTCCTTTAAGTTCCATGTACCTGCCGAACAGTGTCCGGCTCTTTTGTATATGTTGCGCTCCTTGGCTTCCATGCCCAATAATGGCCTTCTTCCACGCGTCGCACGAATGCGAAAAGCCAGGGTATCTTTTGTGCTTTACCCCCTAGCTGCGCAAATAATCTTCCTATAAGAGAGGCAAGAATCCAGATCCAAATCTCACCATCTTCCTTCCGCGAGTACTCATCGGAGCGCCTCTAACAAAAAATCCATTCCATCATGGACCGTCGACGCAGCTCCTCCTCTCGCGCTCCTAGCCCTCTGCCAGGAGATTGGAGGAGATGTTTTGTTCCTCACAACGAGCTAGTGACGCTCCAAGCGGAGGGATATCTTCCTCCGGCCTTTATGGTCCCGGTTCGAGCCGAGCTGGCCACCTACAAAGGTGGGAAGCAAGCGGAGTCTACCCCAAGTCCCAACAAAGGGGAGCGGGTATGCTTCGTCCCCTATCTAATAAGGGGGCTCGGATTTCCTGTACATCCGTTCCTCCGCGGCCTTCTGGAGTTCTACGGACTCCAGCACCATCACCTCACGCCCGCCTCGATTCTGCATATCGCGGGCTTTGTAGCTCTTTGTGAGCTATTTCTAGGCATCGAGCCCCCATTTTGCGCTGTGGAAGAGGTTATTTTGCCTCGTACCCCGCTCTCACGGGGGGTCCATATATCAAGTGGGCGGTGCCGAAATATGGCACATCGCCGGGACGCCCTATCCATCCAGAACCCCTAAGAAGGCGTCCGAAGACTGGCCTTCCGAATGGTTTTACGTAGAAGACGCTCCGCTGCCGGACCCTGTTCAGATCGGCCTCCCGGAGTTCAATAATGCTCCTTTGAAGAAACGCCTGAGTTGGCGTCCGCGGAGCCCCCAGCTGGAGGAAGAGAAGAGCGTCCATTATTTGATGGGCCGGATAAGGTTACTGGCCCATTCTGGACTGACCATGATTGGAGTCATGGCCACGTGCATTATGCGGGGGGTGCAGCCGCTGCAATACAGGGGCAACCCCATGTGGGATTTCAATGGAGAGAATGATGCCACTCGTCATGGCCGCCAAGGGCCGGGATCGGCCGAAGACCTGGTGAAGATTCTGTCCGGCCTGTACAAGGGGGAGAAGGAGGACTTCCTCCAGACGAGCCCATTGAATGGGTTCTCCATGAACAACCCTCGAAGCTGGGTAAGCGAATGTTCATTTATCCGAACCACGCTTTCAAAGTTAAGTGCCTTACTTTATGGTTTTGACGCAGGATCTGCGCCGGACTGTGGAGAGCATTCATAGCCCGGCTCCACAGCCCGAGGATCCAGAAAGATCCCTTGATCCGTCCTCCGAAGAGGATCCGGACATAAAGGTGGAGCTAATCGACGGGGTGTTCCATCAACTCAGCATGGACAATGCTCTAGTCGCCATTACGGCTGACTACCCCCGCCTATCTCCGGCTCCCCAGGTGATTGTGACCGAAGTGCTGACACCATTGTTCCGTCCTTGCGCATTTCTGACCACCATGTACCATGGTGTCTCGCAGGGGGCGCCTTCAGGGCAGGAGGCCGAGGCCACGACAGCTGGCCAACAAGGGTCAGCCCGGCCCAGCAGGCGGAAGAGGAGTGCGGCGCGGATCGAGACATCGCCACAACGGTATAGCTCGCGATCGTTATTTAGGACAAAGTTCCTAGGAAGTGTTTGAATGTCATGACCTTTGCAGGAGAAAGAGTGCCTGCTGGACCGTGGGCGTAGGAGTTGCCAACCCAGCTTCTACCAGCCAGGCTCCAATGCCTGGTCTGGAGGGGGAGGCGAGCGCAAGGCGCGAGCCGGATACTCCTCCAACGGAGGATGCCAACAGACTGTCTGCCACCAGGTCTGAGGTGGAGAGCGCCATGAACCATAGGCGCCGCCGGACAGTTTTTCGTGACGCGTGCTTCTCCCCCGAGGCATTGAATGCCTTTAATGCGGGGGACACGCACCTCCGTGCTGCTCAAGATTGTTTGACCAGAGCCACGGAGCAGTATGTAAAGGACATACGGGTAAGATATTTTAATAGTTGTATATGCCAGTAGCCCCCGAGACTTAAAGTAGTTGAAATAACTGATTTAAGGATCATTTGATATGCAGGATCTTACGGAGAAGATTACCCGATTGTCCCAGGAGCTAAAAGAGTGCAAGGCCCAACTTGGGGCCGCACTAGCTGCCGTAGGAGGAAGCGCAGAGACCCCTCCTGGTAACACATTATTTCAAAAAGATAATCGGTGGGCAGCGTGCGTTTAAGCCTGACAATGACATTGCAGGTGATGCCGGACGGGATTCTGACAGGCAAGAACTACTGCGCCAGCTGAAGGCCGGCGAGAGGGTGCTGATGAGGGTGCAGCAGGAAAGGAACAAGCTCCAGGATGCCCACGCCCAGCTTGGAGAAGAGCTGAAAGGTGTTCGGGTCGAGCTGTCTGGCTCCGTGAGGGAGAATCAGCGGCTTCGTCGCGGCATCTATAGTAAGTGCTTGAGCGAACTCCTTTGAAAAGAAGAGTTCGGCGAGGAAGTCAATTGACAAAAATATGTCTGTAGGTGTGCTCACAGGTCGCCCTACGGACGAGATGCCCGTATCAACGGGTGATCAACTTCCCGAGCTGGTGCAACTGCTCGAACGAGTTCGGCAGGCAATGAGCGGCGTCGTCCAGGCCTTATGGCCATTCCTCTCCCTACCCGAGGGCCTTGGAGAGCTTGCGGAGAAGCTTCAGGGAGTGGGGCAGCGCTTCCATTTATGGAAGATTTCGGCCTGCCGCGAAGGTGCCAGGGAGGCCTGGGCCATGGTGAAGACGCGGTACAAGAAGGCGGATCCAAACCACATGGCCGAGGTCGGACCTGTGGGGCCCGATGGGAAGGAGATCCCTGTGAGTTTAGTGTACGGCCAAGTAGAGTTGGCCGCTAAATATTCCCAACGGGATTGTAAATTAGACAGCCTGTTAGACGGGATTGAGGAGGAATACCGTTAGTCGATTTGACTATGTATTTTAAAATGACATGTAAAATGCCTTCTAGCCGGATTGTAGATCGTTTGTCTTTGCCGACCTTTTCGCTTCAACCTCGGGACCCTAGAGTCCGGAGTGTGTCCGAATACATTCTCGGTTAAGAAACAACCGAGGCATGCATGGAGACAAGGCGTAGGGGTCATTAGTGCTTTATCAGACAAGTGCCCAACTAGTTATGTTATATTACATGGTTAGTAAGAAACATCTTCCAGGGAGAATAGTTCCGTTAAGGGTTCCTTTCCCTGGGAGGCATGCCCTAAAGTGCATGTCCGGACTGCGAAAAGAGGAGGAAAACATCTGGGGGCAGACAAATAAATAGGTAAAAAATCATCTTTCAAGTCACCGACCGAATATTCCCTTAAGAACGCTAGCTTTCGGCTTCACCCAGTCTGAGGTACACATCCGGCTGACCCGGCAGTAACAATCACAGAGGTGCTCCCTTTACCTCCTAGCCGAATAATCGGGAATGTAGGGGTAAGCACAGGAGCTAGGCAACCCAGCTTGGCCAAAAATTAAGTCATATCGATGCATATAATGGTGAATAAAAGGTACACGTGGAAGTTTGACACATGTGCTGGGCATGAGGCCCTTATAATTAAGCTTCTGGTAAAGAAGCCCCTAGGTATAATGAGTGCGGATAGCATATCAAGTGTGTGCGAACAATGCGCAAGTAGGCCTTTAAGGGCTTTTATGAAAAGGGGTGAGAGAAAAAAGAGATACAAAAGACAGTTGAAGTGTAAAAATTTGGGCGGGGGAAGGGGACGAACTCTTAGTCCGGCGCTAGGCATAGAATCTTCAGAGGCGGGCTGCGTTCCATGGGTTCGGCTCGAGTAGGTTGTCCGACGCATTTCGCAGACGGTACGCCGCGCCGGTCAGGACTTGATCGATAATGAAGGGGCCTTCCCATTTAGGTTTGAGCTTGTCCTTTTTTTTGTCCGGCAGGCGTAGAACTAGTTCGCCAACATTGTAAGTCTTAGCCCGTACTTCTCTATTTTGATATCTTCAAGCCTGCTGCTGATAGAATGCGGAACGAGCCTTGGCGACGTCGCGTTCTTCCTCCAATGCATCCAAGCTATCCTGCCGATCCAGCTCGGCTTCTCTTTCTTCGTACATGCGCACTCGAGGTGAGTCATGAATGATGTCGCAGGGCAAAACTGCCTCTGCGCCGTATACCATAAAAAATGGTGTGAATTCGGTAGTACGGTTGGGCGTTGTCCGCAGCCCCCAGAGTACGGAGTCGAGCTCCTCTACCCAGTGCGTGTCAGATTTCGTAAGGGACCGCACTAGTCTGGGTTTGATGCCGCTCATTATTAGACCATTTGCTCGTTCCACTTGACCGTAGGTTTGAGGATGATAGACTGAAGGGTAATCGAGCTTAATGCCCATATTTTTGAACCATAATTTAACCTCGTCGGCCGTGAAGTTTGTGCCGTTACCGGTAATGATGCTATGGGGGACACCATAACGGTGTACTACCCCGGATATGAAGTCTATCACTGGTCCGGACTCTGCCGTTTTAACTGGCTTGGCCTCTATCCATTTGGTGAATTTGTCCACCATGACCAATAGGTGCCTTTGCTTGTGGGTTCCCCCTTTAAGGGGTCCAACCATGTCAAGCCCCCAGACCGCAAACGGCCAGGTAATGGGTATAGTTTTGAGGGCGGTGGCTGGCATATGGCTCTGATTAGCAAAGAGCTGACAATCGATGCATCTTTGGACTAAGTCCTGCGCATCTGCCCGGGCCGTCGGCCAATAAAATCCTGTACGGAATGCCTTGCCTACAAGGGCCCGAGCTGCGGCGTGGTGTCTGCCTAGTCCGGCATGAATTTCAGCCAGAAGATTTCGCCCCTCCTCCTCGGAGATACACCGTTGAAGGACTCCGGTTGTGCTTTTCTTATAGAGTTCTCCCTCGTGGACCTTGTAGGCTTTAGATCGCCGGACTATGCAGCGGGCCTCATTTTGGTCTTCGGGAAGCTCCTTCCTAAGTAAGTAGGCTAGGAACGGCTCTATCCACGGGGCGATTACTGCCATTATTTTGTGGGCTGAAGGTGTTATTTCATCGGCTGAGTTGCCGGTGATGTCAGATTGTTCTGTGTTGGGTGGTGCGGCTGCCTTCGGGTTGTTATTTCCGGACTCCTCTTCCCATAGTACGGATGGCTTAAAGAGCCGTTCCAGGAAGATGTTAGGAGGGACAACGTCGCGTTTTGCGCTGATGCGTGCCAGTACGTTGGCTGCTTGGTTATTATCTCGGGCTACATAGTGGAATTCGAGCCCTTCGAACCGAGCTGACATTTTTAGGACAGCGTTATGATAGGCTGCCATTTTCGGATCCTTGGCGTCAAAGTCTCCATTTACTTGGGATATTGCGAGGTTTGAATCCCTGCCCACCTCGAGGCGTTGAATGCCCATGGAGATTGCCATCTGGAGGCCATGTAGGAGGGCCTCATATTCGGCCGCATTGTTGGAGTCCGTGTACATTATCTGAAGTACATATTGGACTGTATCCCCGGTTGGGGACGTCAATACGTGTCGTGGGGAACGAGCACCTATGGGGAAGGGCCCCTTCTGGTCCGACAAGGGAGCGGAGGGCGCGCGAAGAGCAGATCGAGGCGAAAGCACGCGGGGGATTTTACCCAGCTTCGGAGCTCTCCGGAGAGATAAAACTCCTACTGCTGCTTTGTGTTTGTATTTGTTCTTGCTTGAGAGCGTGGGTACGCTGTAGTCTCGAATGAGTCGAACCCATTCTACGTGCGCATGGGCCTCCTTTTTATAGTCTAAAGGGGTCACCGACAGGTGGCAGCGTAGAGAGAGGGGTAAAAAAGTAAAAACGCGGGTTGGTACAACCACTATCAATAGTGCCCCCTACCTAACTCTGACGGCAGGGGACAAGGGCATTTAATGCCCGTCCGGTCGCCCCAACAGTGCAGGAAGCGACCGTTAGGGGCGCCACCGATCGCCACGATGGCCTCCTTGTCAGCTTCGCTTGCCACCTCGCACCGCTTGGCTGCGCAGCTACCCGCCACGTGCACCAGGAGCGATCCTACGGCGACACGTCGTCGGATGCGCTAGAGAGTGGGCGCAGAGTGGTGGCTTCGCCGCGGCAAGTGCCTTGCCGCGGTCGCTGTCTTGTCGCACCCGCGAGCTTGCCGCTCGTCGGGTCTTGCCGGGACGCGCGGAGCGTCGCGGCAAGTTTTCTGAAGTGCCTTGGTTGGCCTTCCCGGCAAGCTCCTCTTGCCGGGGTCTTGTCCTTCCCGGCAAGCTCCTCTTGCCGGGACCTTGTCTTCTCGGTTAACACTTTGTTCTTGAATGGCAGTAATAGGAATGACGAAGGGTCTTGGCGGACGCCCGGCAAGCCCTGCCGCGGGGCGCTGCGACTGCCTGTGCACAAGTTCGGGGTACTAAGGTACCCCTACTTTAGTACACCGACAGGAGCCCCCGGGCCTAGGCCATACATGGTGCCGAGCGCTGTTGGGCCAGGCCCAAAACGGGGCACGGGCACGCGCGGCCTAGGTCCAAACCAAATCCACTCCGTATCCACGGCGTCCTCTCGTAACGGCACGCGTCAATCGCGGCGTCGTGGGAGAGATCGTGGGCAATACTTAAATCCAGGAAATGCGTAATGTTCGCCTCCCCTGTTTATAAGTAGAGGAAACAGGGCCGTTCCCCCACCTTCGCCACTTGCAGTTCCTTCCTCTGAAAGCTCCGTCGCTCCCCTCCGCTTCCCAAGCCGAAAGAGAGCAGCGCTCCGCCGCCCGTCTCCGCCGTTGCCCTCAACACCTCCGCGCTCCCCCGCCGCTTCCGCCATGGCTCCGAAGACCGGCAAGAGCTCGAAGTCGAGTGCCAAGTCGGCCGAGGCGTTGCGGCTTGAGGCGCTGCGCAAGGAGCGAGTGCTTTTCCTCCCCGAGCTCACCCCGAAGGTGCTGCGGGAGGAATTTTACCTCTTCCGGTTGACGCAGACGCGGGCGCATCCGCGCACGCCGGTGCTTTCCGCTGAGGCTTCCAAATCGAAGCGGTGCCCAAAGGGTACCATTTCTTTCCTGTGTTCTTCTATTGCGGGCTCTGCCCACCTTTTTCCGATTTTCTCTGCGACATCATGAATACCTACGGGTTTCATCTTCTTGATTTCACCCCCAACGCCGTTCTGACAATGGCGGTTTTCGCACACCTCTGCGAGAACTTCGTTGGCATCCTCCCGAATGTCGCTCTTTTTCGTCATTATTTCACCCCCCGGGCCGAGAAAGGGGAGCCACTGGCTGGCAGGATCGCCTGGACCTGACGCATCGGCATGAAGGAGGTGTATCTGACGGGCGAGCTCCGCAGCAAGTGGGATGAGTGGAGGGCGGAGTGGTGCTGGATCGTTGACGCCAACCCGCAGCCATTCACCAACCTGCGTCGGACCCGGGTGGTGCGCGGCAGCGACTGGGGCGCTCTGTCGCCGGACGACGCCAAGCTGAAGATTTCCACCACCTGAATCCTCTGGCTCAGGCTTGCCGGGCTCACAGCAGGGGCGGTTGGCGCGGATTTCCTTCGCCGTCGCATCGCCCCTCTGCAGAAGAGGGGGAGGCCCGCCTGGCTGTTTGGCGGCCCGGCGGATATCATGAGGCTGCGTCCAGGCCTCAACTTCAACTTCACGGTTCTGGAGCTTGACGGGATGCTGAGGAAGCTATTCAATCATGACGCCAACCATCCAGAGTGGTTCAGGCTGCCGCAGGGCGTCATCCCGTTGTGCAACAACTCCCAGCGCGATCGCATCTGCGCAATGATGCCAGAGTTCGACTCGCACGGGATAAGCGCAACTTGGATAGAGCCCGCCGACGACGTCGTGCGGCAATTCTTCGATGGCTTGACGGAGGTAGCAGTCAACTCCGACGAGCAGAGGCTCCTCACCCGCGACACCACCGACGACGAGATGCGGTACATCGCCACCAGGGCCGAAGAGGCGGCGGCAGCCGCTGCCGCGGGCGAGTTTGGCTACACGTTGGAGGAGGCGGAGGCGGCCGAGGCGGCAAGTCTTGCCGACCGGGAAGACCTTGCTGGAGACATCGTTGGCGAGGGGGAGCCCGAGGCCGAAGCGAGCGAGCCTGCCGGGGGCGCGAGCGGCCAGCCGTCCTCGAGCAGCTTGCCGCAGGCGGAGCCCCCAGCGCAGCCCCAATTCCAACCAAGAAGGCGCCTCCGTCGAGTTGGAGATCCAGTAGTGCGGCACGCAGGCCAACAGCCGCAGCGTCGTGGGACGCGCTCCACCGCGGCAAGTATAGTTGCTGCAGGAGCATCTCAGGCCGCGCCGACAACTGAGGCGGGGTCTTCTCGGGCTGCCACACCCGATCCTGCCGCAGCTCTCGGCAAACATCCAAGGGAGCCCACTCCTCCGCTTCGCCGCGCAGAAAGGGTACCAGACTTCGACCTCTTTGCGCTGAGCTCCGACGAGGAGGAAGAAGAGGAGGAGGAGTAAGGCTTTCTTCTTACTGTACTTGTCTTTCTTTGATCTTTGTTGTGGCTTGTCTTGTATCTTATTTGATTCTCTCTGAATCCCTGTTCTATTTCAGGACTCTGGCCGAGAGAGCGGCGAAGAGGGCCAAGGTCCCCGTGGTTGTCATCGAGGACGATCCTGCGGTGATGGCAGAGGACACGTCCGAGACTACTTTGACGGAGCCGATTCCTTCCCCCTGCAGCAGCCCCCAGCACAGCCCCCAGCGTAAGTGTTTGATTCACTTCCTGTTGTGGGCCGCGCATGGGTGCTTCTTCTTTTGCTGACATCTTGATTGCTGAGTCATTCGTGTAGGAGTAGAGCAGGCCCATCAGGAGCAATCAGAAACCGCCCCGGAGGTGCTGTCTGCTTCGACTACGCCGCCAAGGGGTGATTCCCCGACAAGGGAGCGCTCCCCGGCAAGGGAGAGGTCCCCGGCAAGGGACGGAACCAGTGAGCCCTTGGTGGAGGAGCCCATGGTCACAGAGCCCAGCACAGGTAACCTACCTTGTCGGAAATCTTCCCTCGGGTTCTTTTTCTGATCTTCTTTCTTCTTTTTTGGATATTTGCTTGACTTTTCTTTCCTCTTCCTATCCTCAGATCCCCCTCTCGCAGACCCGACGGAGACCGAGCCCGCCGGTGAGGAAGGCGCACGCGGCAACTCTGAAAATGTCGCCGCTGGCGAGGAAGAGGCCGGCACTGAGGAACCCGCTGACGAGGAAGCTGCCAAGGCTGCTGGCGCAGGAGCCGGCGAGGGGTCCGGCGATCGTACTGACGACCGGGAGGGCGCAGGAGCGCAAGGCGCTACACCGTCCGCTGACCCCTCCGCCGCTGATGCAGCGCCGGGCTCCGAGGAACCCCAGCCAGGCGCATACTTGAAGGCCGGCGAGGGCGTATACATCAAGCTTCCCTGGGCGTCGAGCTCCAGGGCGCCGGTTGAAGGAGAGGAGTTTGATGGAGAAGTACTCGCCTCTGCTGGGCTGGCAGTGGTTGACGCGCCTAGCAGCAGCAGTGGCGAGTCCGAGGAGGAGCAGCTGCTCCGGAAGTTGGTGTCACTCTACCGCGCTCGGCAAGCGAAGCTTGAGTCCCGGGAAGCGCTTGTCACGCAGGCGGGAGTTGACATAGAGAAACACGCACAGGAGCTCCGGAGCCGCAACCAGGAGGCCCTCCGATCCATTGTGGAGGAGAGGGCGCAACTTGACAAGGCGAAGGAGGTGTTCATCCTGGCGAAGGCTGAAGCCGAGGAGCAGCAGAGGATCACCGCCGAGGAGATGTCCAGGCGGGAAGGTGAGCTGACAAAGAAGAAGGCTAGTCTGGACAGCCACGAGGAGGAGCTTGAGGCCCGGAAGCAATCACTTGGTGGGGCACTCAAGGAGGCGAAGGATGCCGCCGCGGCTGCTGAGGCTGCCAAGAAGGAGTTAGAGGTGAAGGTGACGCAGCTGGAGGCGGACATAAAAGGGAAGAACGAAGATCTTGCCGCACTCCAGCACGAGCGCGAGAAGGATGCCCACGCCCATGGTGATCTGCAAGTTCAGCTCGCCGACAAGATCAAGGAGCTGAACGCCACCAAGGACTCGAGCGCTGATCTGGAGCTGAAACTGGCCACCCTGACAGAGACGCTGGACGCCGCCAAGAGGTGAGAGGATGACTTGAAGAAGGAGGTCAAGGGCAACGAGGAGCTGCTGACGAGGGCCGTCAAGACTCAGAACACCTTCAAGGCCACGGTGGAGCTCTGGACGGAGGGCCTCGTCAACATCGCTGCAGCCATCGACGAGGAGTTGGTGGAGCTGGACTTGGCGGGCTTCAGGTACTCTACTGACAAAAACCTCCAGCCCAGCGCCAAGCTTACTCTCTTCTTCAAGGGTGTGGTGACGGCCCTCCAGCAACTCCGGGAAAGGATCCCGAAGAAGCTGGCGGACGAGTCGCGCGCAATCTGCGCCAAGGTCTTGGAGAAGGTGTTGGTGAAGATACTCTTCCGCAATCCTGGCCTCGACCTCACCCGCGTCCTCAAGAAGCTGCCGGCGGGCGCTGATCTCGAAGAACTCAAAGCCGTTGTCGCACCCATCATGGACAAGGTGAATGAGGTCAGGAGGGTTGACGTCGAGCGCGTGGATTAGGCCACCCTTCTTCTCCTTTCCTTGTTCTTGCCGCTGCTAGATGTGTCATAGGAACAATCTGTTAGAGCGCGGCAAGTTATTTATTGTAATATAACTTTATTCTGGGTACTATCTGCTATGCTACTTCCTTTATTCGGTTCCATCCCTTGTATGTTTTTACCCTACGCGTTTAGGGAACTTGCCGGCGCAAACACGCTTGCCGCGAGCGCTGTGTGCGGAACATCAGCAGCCTGTTGGCGGTGTTGCCTCCGGCAAGAAACCTTGTCGGGACTATTCGCAGCACACTTTCATTGTTGAGCGGACTCGAAACAAAGTAAGGGCGCAACTTAGCCACGAGCCGGTTCCTCCGCGCACAGGTTTTCCATACAAGGCACGGTCGTTCAAGGAATATAACATAAAAATTTAAAACTGACTGTGCTCAAACTTTGGCAACTTAGCTTTTCTGTCGTCTGCGTCCCGGCAAGGCTGTAAACTTTTTTGAACGACGCCTGGTCCACACCTTTATCCTCTCCTCCCCCCCGGTGAACTTGTGGGCGAAGGAACCTTCTTTTTGAACAAAAGAAAGAAGAGAAAATAAAGATATGGAGCCTTAAGGCTCGTTATTGCTTACCGGGGGCGAGTGCTGCACAAAGTGTCAGATAAAACATGCAAAAAAGAAAGAATGCATGAAATTTGACAAGATGTGCGAAGCACATGAACTTTATTTATGCACGGGATCGGCGCCCGGCTTTGTACAAAGGGTTACATAAAGCAGCGGCAAGGCTTGTACAAAAGGTGGTTGCCGGAACAGGTTCCGGCAACCGCGCCTTATGGGTAAAACTTACGTAGATGCTCTATGTTCCAGGAGTTGCTCACCGGAAAGCCGTCTTCGGTCTCGAGGCGGACAACGCCGGGCCTAGTGACTCGTTTCACCCGATAAGGGCCTTCCCACTTCAGCGTCAACTTGTTGGAATTCTTGGCGGATTGAACACGCCGAAGAACAAGGTCGCCTTCCTCGAAGCTTCTGGCATTAACTTTGCGGCTATGGTAGCGGCGCAAAGCTTGCTGGTACCGAGCAACTCGTACAGCAGCCTGAAGACGATCTTCCTCGAGGAGCAGCGCGTCATCTTGTCGCAGCTGCTTTTTCTCAAGCTCATCATAAGCGAGCACTCGAGGCGATCCGTATACGAGTTCTGTGGGGAGAACTGCTTTTGCTCCATAGACAAGAGCAAAAGGTGTCTGGCCAGTGGCTCGATTTGGCGTCGTCCTCATCGACCAAAGAACCACCGGCATCTCCTCGATCCAATTTCTTCCGCACTTGCGCAACCTGTCGAAAGTTCTGGTCTTGAGCCTGCGCAGCACTTCAGCGTTTGCCCTCTCTGCTTGACCGTTGCTTCTCGGGTGAGCAACAGAAGCGAAGCAGATCTTGGCGCCAAGATCTTGGACGTACTGCATGAAGGTGCGGCTCGTGAATTGTGTGCCGTTGTCGGTGATGATCCTGTTAGGGACTCCAAAACGGCAAACAATTAACCTGAAGAACTTGACTGCTGACTGTGCTGTCACCTTCCTCACTGCCTCCACTTCAGGCCACTTTGTGAACTTGTCGATTGCAATGTACAAGTACTCAAAGCCCCCAACAGCTCGGGGGAAGGGGCCGAGGATATCGAGCCCCCAGACCGAAAATGGGCAGGATAAAGGGATTGTTTGGAGAGATTGAGCTGGTTGATGTATCTGTTTGGATTGGAACTGGCACGCTTCACACTTGGTTACTTGCGCAGTTGCATCATGGAGGGCTGTCGGCCAGAAGAAACCTTGCCGGAAGGCCTTGCCGGCAAGCGCTCTTGCGCCAATGTGGTGACCACATATGCCTCCATGTATTTCCGCCAACAGCTCCTGTCCATCTTCCCAGGAAATGCACTTCAATTTCACTCCGTTGAATCTTCTTATGTAAAGTATGTCATCGACAAACTGGTACATACTTGATTGCCGGGCTACTCTCTCTGCTTCTTCTTGCTCTTCGGGAAGTTCTCCTGTTTGAAGGAAATGGACGATCTGATGTGCCCATGCCGGAGCTTGTGGCTCGACAACAAGGACTAAAGGCAAAAATGCTGCTGCGGGAACATCCGCTTCCACGGCAAGAATCTGGGATCCTGCCGGAGCGTGATGCTCCCCGGCAAGCGTGTCGGGACACAGCTTGTCGGGAGCGTCTGCTTCAACGAAACAAACCCTAGGGCTTGTCAGAGCAGACTGCTCCTCAGCACTTCCTGTGTTGATCCTGGGGACCTTCTTGGCGGCGGCTTCGGGGAGCTCTGCCGAAAAGTAGTCGCCAGTAACCAACTTTCTATTCTTGCTCTGTCCAGTTGATGGTGTTACAGATGGCTGAGTCAGCTTGAGCACAAAAATCCCTGGTTCCACAGGCAACTTAAGTGCGGCGCATTTTGACAGGCCATCTGCAATGTCCTTCTGAGCTCTTGGAACATGTTCCATCTGCAGGCCGTCAAAATGCTCTTCCAGTTTCCTCACTTCATCAATGTAGGCTTCCATCAATGGACTTTGATAATCTTTGTTAACTTGGCGGACGACAAGCTGTGAGTCTCCCCTGACAATAAGCTCCTTGATCCCAAGTTCTGCTGCGATCCTGAGTCCGGCAAGCAAGCCTTCATACTCTGCACTATTGTTTGTTGCTTGCTCCTTGGGAAAGTGCATCTGGACCACGTACTTGAGGTGCTCTCTGGTGGGTGCGACAAGTAGTACGCCCGCACCGGCGCCTTGCAGCGAGAACGCACCATCAAAGTACATGATCCATTCTTTGCTCGCTTCCTTGACGGGGATGCTCCTCTCCGGAGTTTCTTCATCAGGTGTTGGCGTCCATTCTGCTATGAATTCTGCCAATGCTCGGCTCTGAATAGTTGAAGTACTTTCAAATTTGAGGCCAAAGCTTGACAATTCTAGTGCCCACTCGACAATCCTGCCTGTTGCTTCTGGATTCTGCAATATCCTCTTCAATGGAAAGCAAGTGACAACTATGATTTCATGTGCTTGAAAGTAATGGCGCAGCTTCCTTGAGGCCATGAGAAGGCCGAAAAGCAACTTCTGCACACCAGAGTACCTTGATCTAGCCCCCTGCAGAAGGGAGCTGACAAAGTAAACTAGGAGCTGCACCCTCTTCTTCTGTTTCTCTTCCGGCAACTGTACAGATGCATCCTTGCCGGAGCCAGAACTTGTCGGGGAAGCCCCCTGCTTGTCGCTGGACTTGCTTGCCGCGGTTGCTGGCTCATCATCCGCCTCCCTCTCCGCTACTAACGCAGCACTAACCACTTGATTGGTTGTCGCCAGATATAGCAGCAACTTCTCTTGTGGCTTAGGTGCGACAAGTGTTGGAGTGGAGGATAGGTATCTCTTCAAGTCCTGCAGCGCAGCCTCCGCTTCCGGAGTCCATTTCATTGGACCTGCCTTTTTCAAAATTTTGAAAAACGGGAGGGCACGCTCAGCAGACTTAGAGATGAACCTACTGAGAGCAGCAACACAGCCGGCAAGCCTTCGCACATCCTTGACGCGCTTCGGGGCTTCAATTTGCCCAATGGCCTTGATCTTGTCGGGGTTGGCTTCAATACCCCTCTGGGACACAAAGAACCCGAGAAGCTTGCCGGAAGGAACTCCAAACACGCACTTCTCGGGGTTCAACTTGAGATTGATCTTGTGCAGATTTGCAAAAGTCTCGTCCAAATCTTGGATCAGAGTCTCTTTGTACTTGCTCTTGACCACTATGTCATCCATGTAAGCTTCTACATTTCTGTGCAACTGTGGCTCAAAAGCATGACTGACTACTCTTGCAAATGTTGAACCAGCATTCTTCTGTCCGAAAGGCATCCGTCCAAAGCAGTACGTGCCACATGGAGTAATGAATGCGGTTTTCTCTTCATCCTCTTCTGCCATGAAGATCTGATGATATCCTGAGTATGCGTCAAGGAATGAAAGCAGATCACATCTTGCCGTGGAGTCGACAATCTGGTCAATGCGCGGCAAGGGAAATGGATCCTTGGGACAAGCTTTATTAACATCAGTGAAGTCAATACAAAGCCTCCACTTCCCGTTTCCTTTGCGCATGACTACTGGATTGGCTAACCACGTTGGATGGAGTACTCCTCGGACCAGGCCTGTTGCTTCCAATTTCTTGATCTCCTCCGCAATGAACTCTTGACGCTCCACTGCTTGCTTCCTAACTCTCTGCTTGACGGGCCGCGCGTGAGGGCAGACGGCAAGGTGGTGCTCAATTACTTTCCTGGGAACACCGGGGATGTCAGATGGTTGCCATGAAAACACATCGACATTCGCCCGCAGGAAAGCAACGAGCGCGCTTTCCTATTTAGGGTCGAGTGTGGCACTGATGGTGAAGGTACCACCAGTGCCGTCCTCCTTGGCGGCCACTTTCTTGGTCTCTGGCGAAGCTGTCTTTGCCTTCTTGCACTTGCCGGTGGAGCTCGATGGTGCGTCCTCGACGGTAGCGCAACACTTCGAAGAGGTGCGCTTGTCGGAGTGGGCATCAGAGCTACTCTTGCCGGACTTGGTCTTCTTCTTCCCCCCGAGAGCTTCAGCGGCAAGTGGTTTGCATTCTGCTGCGGCTGCTGCTTCCCGGTAGATCTTGTCGGTACAGATAAGTGCATCCTTCTTGTCGCCTTGGACAGAAATGACACTTATCGGACCAGGCATCTTGAGCACATTGTAGGCGTAGTGAGAGGCTGCCATGAACTTGGCAAGCGCCGGACGGCCGAGTATCCCATTGTAGGGCAATGGGAAATCAGCAACATCAAATGTGACTCTCTCTGTCCTGAAATTCAGCTCGCTGCCAAACGTCACTGGCAGTGTGATCTTCTCCTTGGGCTTGCTCCTTCCTGGGTTGATTCCTTGAAAGGTACCAGTTTCTTCGAGCTTGCTGTCGGGGATCTGGAGCTTGTTGAGTACCGCGGAAGAGATCAGATTTAGACCAGCCCCGCCGTCAACCAACATCTTTGTGACCTTGAGGTTGCGGATAGTTGGCAAAACCAACATCGGCAAGCACCCGACCGCAGTGATGCGATCAGGGTGATCCTCAACATCAAAGACGATGGGCGTGCTGGACCACTTCAGGGGTTTGCGCGACTCGACGGATGGTTCTGCTGCATTCACCTCCCGCACCCACTGTTTGAGTTGACGGTGCGAGGTGTGTAGAGAGGCGCCGCCGTCGACGCACAGAACCTTTGTTGCCTTCTGAAACTCTTGGTCGTCGGTCTCATCCTCATCCATCTCATCATCCTCATCTTCGTCTTCGTCCTTGTCGCGGCCACGGGGAGGTCTGTCTCCTTGCCACTGCTTGGCCTTGCCGCGGCGCCCTCCCCGGGCGGGACGCTTCTTGCCGGAACCACCGCCACCTTCCTGGGCCTTCTCCTTGTCGCGACGCTCATATTCAGCTTTCTGTAGCTCTGCCATCTGCTCAACCTTCTTGCAAGCTTGGAGGTTGTGGCCCTTGGTGCGGTGGATCTTGCAGTACTGCTTGCCGGAGCCATCCTACTTGTCGGCGGCTACCACAGCCTCGCCGGAGTCACCAGCTTTGGCCTTCTCGGAACCGCCTCCGTTGCCGGACTGCTCGACAACTAGCACATCCTTAGCCTTTCTTTTTCTGTTGTCCGCCTCCGGTTCTTCTTTGCCGGAGGGGCATCCTCACTGTCAGATCCTTCTGCTCCTGCATTCTCCCCGGGGATTTTCCTCCCCTCCTCAGCCCGTGCACACTTGTCGGCCAGAGCGTATAGCTCGCTGACATCTCTGATCTTGCACATCGCCATCTCCTCCCTCATCCTGCGGTTACGCCCGTTCTGATGGAACGCGCTAATAACCACGGCAGGGTGGACGTCTGGGATGTTGCGCTGCACCTGGCTGAATCTCTGTATGTACTTGCGCAGGGGTTCTCCCTCCTTCTGGATGAGCAGATGAAGATCGCTCTCCTGGCCATGGGGTTTGTGGCCGCCTGTGAAGGCGCCGACAAACTGATGACACAGGTTCGCCCATGAAGAGATGCAGTTGTCCGACAAGTGCATGTGCCAAGATCTGACGTTGGGCTTGAGCACCAGCGGGAAGTAGTTGGCGAGGATCTTCTCGTCGCGTCCCCCGGCAGCCTGCACCGCGATGGTGTAGACGCTGAGGAACTCCGACGGATGTATCCTGCCATCGTACTTCTCGGGTACGTCTGGCTTGAAGTTCTTGGTACTGGGTCACTGGACTTGCCGCAGCTCACGGGTGAACGCAGGGCAACCTGCCGCGTACGGCAAGTCGCCTGGTTCCCCTGGCGCATGCATATCGACAATGGGCCCAGCGCGCTGGTCAGATTGACGCCGCGCTTCTCTTCTGCGCTCGATGCGAGTATGAGCATCTTCGTGTCGTCGTTCTTGGAGAACTTGGCGTTGATCGCGGCGAGCTCGCGGGTCCGACGACGCAGTGGAGTTGGCGTCGAGGTTGGCTCGGCGAGTCGGTGATCTTGGCCTTCGGGGCAGGGAGTGCACAGTGGTGGCACCCCCAGCGGTCTTATCGGCGTCGGCTTGCGCCTGGGCGTCTTGCCGGGGCTTTGATGCGCTCGGTTTCCGGGGCTTGTCGCCGTTGGCGAAGCCGATGAGGCTCTGGATGGTGATCCTCCAGTCGTCGATCTTGTCTGGCGCTGGAGGGTAATCTAGAAGCAGCTGGGCTCGGGCCAGCACTTCCTCTGGAGTCTTGGGTGGCGGTGGCGAGCGGCGCGAGGTGCGGGATATGCTCAAACTTCTAACAGTGTTAGAAGGAGCAACATCTCGCCCAGGTGACCGTACTGCGCTCGTGCCAGCGTGCTGGCGTGCATGTTGGCCTTGAGCGTCCCGCGACCCACCAGCTTGACCTTGTTCTAACGCGAGTACGGTGCTAGGAGCACCGTGGCGTTGTCAATCCTGCACCCCCTGGGAGGGGAGCGGTGGATGTACAGACGTGGAAGCTTGCGGGGCCTTGTCCTTGGACCTGGTGACGGCGTGACTCCCACCGTCGGCGCCTGCTCCTCCGCCGGCGTCCACCCCACCGCCCGTTTGCTCCGATGGCGGTAGGATAGTCGCGGACGGAGCGGCCACCTCCGAAGCCTTCTTCTTCGGTGGCATGTCGATGAAGATGTTGATGTAGCGTGCGCAGACGCCGGATCAGATACGCACGACCTCGACGCCCCCCTACCTGGCGCGCCAAAGATGTCGTGGGGAACGAGCACCTATGGGGCAGGGCCCCTTCTGGTCCGGCAAGGGAGCGGAGGGCGCGCGAAGAGCAGATCGAGGCGAAAGCACGCGGGGGATTTTACCCAGCTTCGGAGCTCTCCGGGGAGATAAAACTCCTACTGCTGCTTTGTGTTTGTATTTGTTCTTGCTTGAGAGCGTGGGTATGCTATAGTCTCGAATGAGTCGAACCCCTTCTACGTGCGCATGGGCCTCCTTTTTATAGTCTAAAGGGGTCACCGACAGGTGGCAGCGTAGAGAGAGGGGTAAAAAAGTAAAAACGTGGGTTGGTACAACCACTATCAACAGTGCCCCCTACCTAACTCTGACGGCAGGGGACAAGGGCATTTAATGCCCGTCCGGTCGCCCCAACAGTGCAGGAAGCAACCGTTAGGGGCGCCACTTCAGCTTCGCTTGCCACCTCGCACCGCTTGGATGGGCAGCTACCCGCCACATGCACCAGGAGCGATCCTGTTGCGACACGTCGTCGGATGCGCTGGAGCGTGGGCGCAGAGTGGTGGCTTCGCCGCGACAAGTGCCTTGCCGCGGTCGCTGTCTTGTCGCACCCGCGAGCTTGCCACTCGTCGGGTCTCGCCGGGACGCGCGGAGCATCACGGCAAGTTTTCTGAAGTGCCTTGGTTGGCCTTCCCGGCAAGCTCCTCTTGTCGGGACCTTGTCTTCTCGGTTAACACTTTGTTCTTGAATGGCAGTAATAGGAATGACGAAGGGTCTTGGCGGACGCCCGGCAAGCCCTGCCGCGGGGCGCTGTGACTGCCCGTGCACAAGTTCGGGGTATTAAGGTACCCCTATTTTAGTACACCGACAATACGACGCCAGCCCCCAAGCCGGCCAACATTTTGGAGCCGTCAAAATGCATAATCCAATTGGAGTATGCGCCGTACTATTTAGGGAGTTAGGCTTCAGTCCATTCGGCGACGAACTCAGCTAAGACTTGCGACTTTATAGCTCGCCGAGGTTTATAAGTTATATCGAATGGTAAGAGCTCAATGGCCCATTTTGCAATCCTGCCTGTCGCGTCGCGGTTGTTTATAATGTCATTGAGGGGCACTTCGGAGGCCACTGTTATCGAACACTCTTGAAAGTAGTGTCGGAGCTTCCGGGATGCCATGAACACAGCATACGCTATCTTTTGATAGTGCGGGTACCGGGACTTGCAGGGAGTTAGGATAGTGGATACGTAGTACACTGGTTTTTAAAGAGGGAATTTGTGCCCTTCTGTTTCTCGTTCGACGACGAGTACCGCGCTTACAACTTGATGTGTTGCCGCGATGTATAATAACATTGGTTCGCTTAGGTTAGGCGCGGCCAGGACCGGATTTGTTGCCCATATGTCTTTGATTTCTTCGAGTCCCACAGTGGCAGCATCCGTCCAGTCGAAGTGTTCGGTGCGCCTGAGGAGGCGATAGAGGGGCAATGCCTTCTCTCCCAAACGGGAGATAAAGCGGCTTAGGGCCGCCACACATCTGGTTAATTTTTGTATTTGTTTGAGGTCTTTTGGAATATCTAGCTGTGACAGAGCTCGGATCTTGGCTGGGTTTGCTTCAATTCCTCTACCAGATACAATGAAGACCAAGAGCTTTCCGGCTGGTACGCCGAAAATGCATTTTTCCGGATTCAGCTTGATGTCATATGCTCAGAGGTTGTCGAATGTTAGCCTCAAATCGTCTACTAGAGTCTCGACATGTTTGGTTTTGACGACTACGTCGTCTACGTATGCTTCTACTGTTTTGCCGATCTGGGTAGCCAGACATGTCTGAATCATGCGCTGATATGTTGCGCCGGTGTTTTTGAGTCCGAAGGGCATCGTGTTGAAGCAAAATGGTCCATATGGAGTAATGAATGCCGTTGCGGCTTGGTCTGCTTCCGCCATCTTGATTTGATGGTAGCTGGAATATGTGTCAAGGAAGCACAATGAATCATGCCCTGTGGTAGCATCGATTATTTGGTCGATGCGGGGGAGGGGGAAGGGATCCTTTGGGCAGGCCTTGTTGAGGTCTTTAAAATCGACACATAGGCACCAGGATTTGTCCTTCTTTGGTACCATTACCAAGTTTGCTAGCCAGTCCGGATGTTTGATGTCTCTGATGAATCCGGCTTCCAGTAGTTTGGCTAGCTCTTCTCCCATTGCCTGTCTTTTGGGTTTGGAAGATCGCCGAAGAGCCTGCTTGACTGGCTTGAATCCTTTTAGAATGTTTAGGCTGGGTTCTGCCAATCTGCGTGGGATTCCTAGCATATCTGAAGGGTGCCAGGCGAAGATGTCCCAATTTCCCCGGAGGAATTCTCGTAGTGCGGCATCTACATCAGGGTTCAACTGCGCCCCGATGGAGGCCGTCTTTGTTGGGTCCGTTGGGTGGACCTGGAATTTGACTATTTCGTCCGCTGGTTTGAAAGAAGTGGACTTGGATCTCTTATCGAGTATCACATCGTCCCTATTCACTGTAGAGTGTAGCACAGTGAGTTCTTCTGCCGCTAGGGCTTCGGATAGTGCCTCCAGGGCTAATGCGGCTGTCTTGTTTTTGACGCGGAGTGCTATGTCCGGATCACTAGTGAGAGTGATTGTTCCGCCGGGCCCAGGCATCTTAAGCTTCATGTACCCGTAGTGGGGTATGGCTTGGAAAAATGTGAATGCCTCCCGTCCTAATATAGCGTGATATCCGCTGCTGAACGGGGCCAGTTGGAATGTGACCTCTTTGGACCTGTAATTGTCCGGCGAGCCGTACACCACATCAAGTGTGATTTTTCCTGTGCAGCGCGCTTCCCGGCTAGGGATTATTCCTCTAAAGGTTGTGCTGCTTCGCTCAATGCAGCTCCAGTCTATTTCCATTTTTTGAAGAGTTTCCTCGTAGATGAGGTTTAGTCCGCTGCCGCCATCCATGAGTACCTTGGTAAGACGAAAGCCATCCACTATTGGACTGAGGACCAATGAGGCTGGTGCTCGGGCTGTTCGGAATTTAGGTTCGTCGCTAGCGTTGAAGGTGATGGCCGTGTCGCTCTATGGATTTGTTGTTGCTACTTGGTAGACTTCAGCGAGGCTGCGGATTGTTCGTTTTTGCACATTATTTGATGTGAAAGTCTCAAAGACTGTTGACACCGTACTGGTACTGTTGGAGTGGTTTTCCGGGGCTAGAAGCTCCTCGCCACTTTTGGCCACCTGCCGCAATATCCAACATGCTCGAAGGCTATGTGTTGGGGTGGCGCCTTCTCTACTGTGAATTTTATAGGGTCCGCTGAGCCATCCCTCCAGTACGGTTCCTTGCCCTTTATGGGGTTTCTGCTTTTTGGTTTTTGTACCTGGTGCCTGAGTGTGCTGCACCCTTTTGTTACGGACTAGGGTTATATTCGGGGCTGGATTGTCCCAAAACTTAGTTTCGGTTTTCTGGAAACTCTCCATCGCACAGTACTTTCGTACTATGGACGCCAGGTCAGAGAAGCGTGTAATTTCACGGCGTCTGACGGCGTTCAAGATTCCCTCGTCCGTGCAATTATTGCAAAAAATTGAAATTGTGTTTTCCTCTCGGCAGTCCTTTATCCTGTCCATAACCAGGAGGAATCTGGCCCAGTAATGATGTACTGTTTCAGCGTGCTCTTGCCAGATTTGAGATAGATCGCATATGTCTGGGTGGGTGGGTGGAATTAAGTCCGGAACCCTACCCATCTCGAGGATCAAGGGCCGAGTAGTTTCCGAATGTGGAAGCTTGGATCGTTGGACGTCGTCCAACAAGTCCGGTCCGACGCCTGACTTTAGGTTCAGTGCTTGATCGAAGTCCGTCCCCCTCAGGAGTCCGGCATGGAGGGTTCGGAAGCCCGGACATGACTAGTTTTCAATATAGGAGAAGAGTCGCCGCGTTGTTCCTCTACCACCACGACATGGTGGGTAACCTGGGGAGAGTTAATCTCTCTTAGATTGGTTTTAAGCCCGGTCTGATTGTAGTCTGTAGCGACCCCCAGGGCGGCGATGCGATCCAAGAGCTCGTTTACGGACGAAAGCTCTATTGGATCCAACTGCTCGGCGAATTCCGAGTTGACGCGAAGCTTGCTTTTGACGACTTGAGAGGTCGTCGTCGAAGCGGTGGCCGAACAGGTGGTCATGAGGAAATCACCCAGCCAGATAGTTTGGCCGGCGGCCAAGGCTCCTTCGGCGAAGATACCGTCTTTAAAGACGGGAAGAGGCATCCTTCCTATCGGTGACGGCACAGTGGAACTCTCAATGAAAGCACCAATGTCGGTGTCAAAACCGGCGGATCTCGGGTAGGGGGTCCCGAACTATGCATCTAGGCGGATGGTAATAGGAGACAAGGGACACGATGTTTTTACCCAGGTTCGGGCCCTCTCGATGGAGGTAAAACCCTACTCCTGCTTGATTGATATTGATGATATGGGTAGTACAAGAGTGGATCTACCACGAGATCAAGGAGGCTAAACCCTAGAAGCTAGCCTATGGTATGATTGTTGTAATGGTTGTCTTGTCCTACGGACTAAAACCCTCCGGTTTATATAACACCGGAGAGGGCTAGGGTTACACAGAGTCGGTTACAATGGTAGGAGATCTACATATCCGTATCACCAAGCTTGCCTTCCACGCCAAGGAAAGTCCCATCCGGACATGGGACGGAGTCTTCAATCTTGTATCTTCATAGTCTTGGAGTCCAGCTGACGATGATAGTCCGGCTGTCCGGACACCCCCTAGTCCAGGACTCCCTCAGATAGTAAGAAACATCTTCCAGGGAGAATAGTTCCGTTAATGGTTCCTTTCCGTGGGTACGCATGCATTAGTGTGCATGTCCGAGCTGCGAACAGAGACACGGGATATAAAACATCTGGGGGGTTTATATTGTAAGTAGGTAAGAAACATCTTTTGTTCACCGACCGAATATTCCCTTAAGAATGCTAGCTTTCGGCTTCACCCAGTCTGAGGAACAAATCCAGCTGACCCGGCAGTAACAATCGCAGAGGTGCTCCCCTTATGCTCTAGCCAAACTAACAGGAACATAGGGCATAAACACAGGAGCCAGGCAACCCAGCTTGGCCAAAACTTAAGTCATATCGATGCATATAATGGCGAAATAAGGTACATATGGAAAAGTGACGCATATGTGGTGGGCATAAAGCCCGGAAAATAATTATATTAAGCTTCTGTATAAGAAGCCCCCAGGTATATTGAGCGCGCGTAGCGCGGCAGGAGTGTGTAGTCGAAGCACACTTGAAGCTTTTAAGGCTGTAAAAAGGGAAGAAAGAAAGAAAAAGAGTAAGAGGATATAACTTAAAAAGGAAAGGCGTAGATAAAGAGACGAACACAGAGTTCGACACTAGGCGTAGAATCTTCGGAGTCTGGCCGCGTTCCATGGGTTCGGCTCGATTCGATTATCTGATGTATCACGCAGACGGTACGCTCCTCCGATGTGAACTTTATCAATGATGAAAGGACCCTCCCACTTGGGCTTGAGCTTCTCCTTTTTCTTCTCCGGTAGGCGTAGAACGAGTTCGCCAACATTATAAGTTTTGGCCCGTACTTCTCTGCGACAACACACTCCTCCTCCAGGGCAGCTAAACTGTCCTGCCGATCCATCTCGGCTTCTCTCTCTTCGTACATGCACACTCGAGGTGAGTCATAAATGATATTGCAGGGTCCGCCTCTGCGCCGTACACCATAAAAAATGGTGTCTATCCGGTGGTGCGATTCGGCGTGGTCTGCAGCCCCCATAATACGGAGTCGAGCTCCTCGACCTAGTGCGTATCTGATTCCTTCAAGGATCACGCTAGTGTGGGTTTGATGCCGCTCATAATAAGACCATTTGCTCATTCGACTTCAGCGTTTGTTTGAGGGTGATAGACGGAGGCACAATCGAGCTTAATGCCCATGTTGCCGCATGATGTCTACTACACAACCTTCTTCTTGTAGACGTTGTTGGGCCTGCAAGTGCACAGGTTTGTAGGACAGTAGCAAATTTCCCTCAAGTGGATGACATAAGGTTAATCAATCCGTAGGAGGCGTAGGAAGAAGATGGTCTCTCTCAAGCAACCCTTCAACCAAATAACAAAGAGTCTCTTGTGTCCCCAACACACCCAATACATTGGTAAATTGTATAGGTGCACTAGTTCGGTGAAGAGATGGTGATACAAGTGCAAAATAGATGGTAGATATAGGTTTTTGTCATCTGAAAATATAAAAACAGCAAGTTAACTAATGATAAAAGTGAGCGTAAACGGTATTGCAATGATAGGAAACAAGGCCTAGGGTTCATACTTTCACTAGTGCAAGTTCTCTCAACAATAATAACATAGATAAATCATATAACAAGCCCTCAACATGCAACAAAGAGTCACTCCAAAGCCACTAATAGCGGAGAAGAAACATAGAGATTATTGTAGGGTACGAAACCACCTCAAAGTTATCCTTTCTGTTCTATCTATTCAAGAGTTCGTAGTAAAATAACATAAAGCTATTCTTTTCGCTCGATCCATCATAGAGTTCATACTAGAATAACACCTTAAGATACAAATCAACCAAAACCCTAATGTCACCTAGATACTCCATTGTCACCTCAAGTATCCGTGGGCATGATTATACAATATGCATCACACAATCTCAGATTCATCCAACCAACATAAAAGTACTTAAAAGAGTGCCCCAAATTTCTACCGGAGAGTCAAGAACGTGTGCCAACCCCTATGCATAGGTTCCCAATGTCACGAAACCCGCAAGTTGATCACCAAAACGTACATCAAGTGGCACATGATATCCCATTGTCACCACAGATAATCACGGCAAGACATACATCAAGTGTTCTCATAAAAGACTCAATCCGATAAGATTACTTCAAAGGGGAAACTCAATTCATCACAAGAGAGTAGAGGGGGAGAAACATCATAAGATCCAACTACAATAGCAAAGCTCGGGATACATCAAGACTGTGCCATAGATGGAACACGAGAGAGAACACAAGAGAGAGAGATCAAACACATAGCTACTGGTACATACCCTCATCCCCGAGGGTGAACTACTCCCTCCTCGTCATGGTTAGCGGCGGGATGATGAAGATGGGCACCGGTGATGGGATCCCCCTCTGGCAGGGTGCCGTAACGGGCTCCCGAGAGGTAGGGGGCGCGTTCAGGGGGGCGCGCCTCCCACCCTCATGGGCAGCCCGGGACTCCCCTAAAGTGCACTCCAAGCCCATCAGGTTTTTCGGTGTTCTGGGAACGGGGTCCCCAGACTTGCCTGCCTGCGGCCTGCGGCGTGGCTCAAAGGGGGGCCCAGCACAGCCCATCTTCATCAACACAAGCTCAAGACCCTCGCGAGGGGCCAAGCCTCGTGGGGCGGACGACAAGGAGCTTCTTCAGGCACATCCTCATCAGGCTGGCTCACGAGGAGGCGAAGAGTTCAAGGCGGGGTACCTCGCGAGGTGCCCATGACGCAAGCCATGACGACCAAGGGCGCCAGTCGGGCGCCAGCCCGTGTAGTGTCCTCCTTTCCTCTTTGGTGCAAAGGGAGCAAGCGCAGGCGAGAGCACCAAGCAAAGGCACCTATTTCGGTGCAACAAGACCAAGACCAGCCCAACGGCAGGGAGGAAGTCATTGTGGAGCCCAGGCAGGCATCATCACCAGAGCCTTTGACAGGCGAGGACCAACTTTAGTCAGGATAGGTGTACCCGCTATTCCCCTTCAAAATGGCCAATTGTTGGCGCCCTTCCCGCTCAATATTTGGGGGAGAGGTCCAGGGCCTTTGCCTATAAATAGGACTAGCCACCCCTAGGGTAGAGGCATCTGGATCCTCACCAAGAAACCAATAGATAGAGCGACTGAACTCCCCCTAGCAGTTCATTGCACCAGCCAAGAACAAACCCTCGCGAGGCTGTTCTTCCTTGTATTGTTCATCATCAGCCCAAGAGGCAATCCACCACACCACACACTGGAGTAGGGTATTACACCACAATGGTGGCCTGAACCACTCTAAACCCCGTGTCTCCTTTGTTGTTTCCTTCATAGTTAGATCCTAGTGATTCGGTGAGGAGCAGGTAGATAGAGGGCGAAATCTCCGTGCGCACCCCAGAGTTCGAACCTCAAGGGTCTGCCGGAACTCGAAATCCGACAAGGTTGGTTTCCTTCCAAAATTAACTTCTCCAGTTAATTTCGTTCCGTTTTGACTCCGTCTGATATTCCTTTTCCTTGAAACACTGAAATAGGCATAAAACAACAAATCTGGGCTGGGCCTCCGGTTAATAGGTTAGTCCCAAAAATAATATAAAAGTGAATAATAAAGCCCAATATTGCCTAAAACAGTAGATAAAGTAGCATGGAGCAATCAAATATTATAGATACGTTGGAGACGTATCAAGCATCCCCAAGCTTAATTCCTGCTTGTCCTTGAGTAGGTAAATGATAAAAAAGAATTTTTGATGAGGAGTGATACTTTGGCATAATTTCAATGTAAATCTTCTTAATTGTGATATGAATATTCAGATCCGAAAGATTCAAGAGAAAAGTTCATATTGACACAAAAATAATAATACTTCAAGCATACTAATCAAAGCATTCATGTATTCTCAAAATAGCATGGCAAAAGAAAGTTCATCCCTACAAAATCATATAGTTAGGCTATGCTTCATTTTCGTCACACAAAGATGTTCCCAACTTCTATACCCCCGATGACAAGCCAAGCAATTGTTTCATACTTAAGTAATCTCAAACTTTTACAACCTTCACGCAATACATGAGCATGAGCCATGGATATAGCACTATGGGTGGAATAGAATATGATGATGGGGATTGTGTGGAGAAGACAAAAAAGGAGAAAGTCTCACATTGACGAGGCTAATCAACGGGCTATGGAGATGCCCATCAATTGATGTCAACATGAGGAGTAGGGATTGCCATGCAATGGATGCACTAGAGCTATGAATGCTCAACAAAATAAAACTAGTGGGTGTGCATCCAACTTGCTTGCTCATGAAGACCTACGGCATTTGAGGAAGCCCATCGTAGGAATATACACGCCAAGTTCTATAATGAAAAATTCCCACTAGTATAAAAAGACAACTTATGAGGCTCACTACAGGAAGAACAAGGTGCTACTTTGAAGCACAATATATGAGACTCACTACATGAAGAACAAGGTGCTACTTTGAAGCACAAGTGTGGAAAAAGAGTTAGTAGCATTGCCCTTTTTTTGGGTCCTTTCTTTTTTTTTCTTTTGGCCTTTCTCTTTTTTTGGGCCTTTCCTTTTCTTTATTTGGGCCTTTCCTTTTCTTTATTTGGGCAATGCTCTAATAATGATGATCATCACACTTCTATTGATTACAACATGAGGATTACAACTCGAAACTTAGAACAAGATATGACTCTTTATGAATGCCTCCGACGGTGTACCGGGATGGTGCTATGAATCAAGAGTGACATGTATGGAAAATAATGCATGGTGGCTTTGCCACAAATACGATGTCAACTACATGATCATGCAATGGCAATATGACAAAAGTAATGTATGTCATGATGATGATGGTAGCAGTTGCATGGCAATATATCTCAGAATGGCTATGGAAATGCCATGATAGGTTAGGTATGGTGGCTGTTTAGTGGAAGATATAAGGAGGTTTATGTGTGATAGGGCGTATCGTATCACGGGGTTTGGATGCACCGGCGAAATTTGCACCAACTCTCAAAGTGAGAAAGGGCAATGCATGGTACCGAAGAGGCTAGCAATAGCGGAAAGGTGAGAGTGCATATAATCCATGGATTCAACATTACTCAAAAGAACTCATATACTTATCGAAAAAATTAGAAGTCATCAAAAACCAAGTACTACGCGCATGCTCCTAGGGGGATAGATTGGTAGGAAAAGACCATCGCTCGTCCCCGACCGCCACTCATAAGGATGCACAAGCCAGGTACACTTCATGTTTCAAATTTGTTACACAACTTTAACTATACGTGCATGCTACGGGACTTGCAAACTTCAACACAAGCATTCTTTGAATTCATAATTACCCAACTAGCACGACTTTGATATTATCACCTCCATATCTCAAAACAATTATCAAGCATCAAACTTATCTTAGTATTCAATTCACTCAAAAGAAAGTTTCCCATATCTTGAATACCAAGTATATTAACATTAAGAAAATTACCATTCTATTTAAGACTCTCAAAATAATATAAGTGAAGTATGAGAGTTCATATATTTCTTCAAAATAAAACTACCATCGTGCTCTAAAAGATATATGTGAAGTACTAGAGCAATAACAAAAACTACTCCGAAAGATATAAGTGAAGATCAATGAGTAGCTAAATAATTATGCAACTATATAAAGACTCTCCCATTTAATAATTTCAGATCTTGATACTTTATTCAAACAGCAAGCAAAGCTAAAGATAACTACATTGCAAGGATAGCACAACTCATGTGAAGAAGCAAAAACTTAGGCTCAACCGATACTAACCGATAGTTGTTGAAGAAGAAATGTGGGATGCCTACTGGGGCATCCCCAAGCTTAGATGCTTGAGACTTCTTGAAATATTATCTTGGGGTGCCTTGGGCATCCCCAAGCTTGAGCTTTTGTGTCTCCTTAATTCCTCTCATACCATGGTTTCTCTTTTTATCAAAAGCTTCATCCACAACAAACTCAACAAGAACTCGTGAGATAGGTTAGTATAAACCAATGCAAAACCTTATCATTTTCTACTGTAACAAATCACTTAAATTATTATCCAACATTGAATACTAAATGCCTCTGCATATTTAATACTCCTATCACCAAATAGAATCATTAATCAAGCAAACATATGCAAACAATGCAACCATAACAGCAATCTGCCAAAACAGTACAGTCTGTAAAGAATGCAAGAGTATCAATACTTCCCTGACTACAAAAATTATCAACTAAAATTCCCACTGTAATAAATTTATCAGAGGTAAATATGCAAAAAGATTCAACATTATACCACTCTCTGACTTTTCTAGGGAATTTTTGCAACAACGGTAAACTTTCTGTTTTTCAAACAGCAACATATATACTAGCAAAATAAGCATGGCAAAGGCTATCCTTGACTTTTTTATTGAAACTGAAGATGAAAAACATTAACCTAAATAAAAGAAATAAAATACTAAGAAAAAGGAAATGACGCTCCAAGCAAAACACATATCATGTGGCGAATAAAAATATAGCTCCAAGTAAAGTTACCGATGAACGAAGACGAAAGAGGGGATGCCTTCCGGGGCATCCCCAAGCTTAGGCTCTTGGTTGTCCTTGAATATTACCTTGGGGTGCCTTGGGCATCCCCAAGCTTAGGCTCTTGCCACTCCTTATTCCATAGTCCATCGAATCTTTACCCAAAACTTGAAAACTTCATAACACAAAACTCAATAGGAAATCTTGTAAGCTCCGTTAGTGGAAGGAAACAAACCACCACATTGGTACTGTAATTAAATCATTCTAAATTCATATTGGTGTAATATATACTGTACTCCAACTTATCTATGGTTCATACCCTCCGATACTACTCATAGATTCATCAAAATAAGCAAACAACACATAGAAAACAGAATCTGTCAAAAACAGAACAGTCTGTAGTGATCTGTATCAAACGTATACTTCTGGAACTCCAAAACTCCTACCAAATTAGGAAGTCCTAAGCAATTTGTGTATCAATCCAGAGAAAAAAGAATCGGTAAACTTTCTGTTTTCAAACAGCAACATGTATACTAGAAAAATAAGCATGGCAAAGGCTATCCTTGACTTCTTTATTGAAACTAAAGATGCAAAACATTATTATAACTAACAGAAAGCAAAAACTAACAAGAGAAAATGATGCTCCAAGCAAAACACATATCATGTGGTCAATAAAAATATAGCTCCAAGTAAAGTTACTGATGAACGAAGATGAAAGAGGGGATGCCATCCGGGGCATCCCCAAGCTTAGGCTCTTGGTTGTCCTTGAATATTACCTTGGGGTGCCTTGGGCATCCCCAAGCTTAGGCTATTGCCACTCCTTATTCCATAGTCCATCGAATCTTTACCCAAAACTTGAAAACTTCACAACACAAAACTCAACAGAAAACTCGTAAGCTCCGTTTGTATAACAAAATAAAACCACCACTTAGGTACTGTAATGAACTAATTCTAAACTCATATTGGTGTAATATCTACTGTAATCCAACTTATCTATGGTTCATACCACTTAATACTACCCATAGATTCATCAAAATAAGCAAACAACACATAGAAAACAGAATCTGCCAAAAACAGAACAGTGTGTAGTAATATGTATCAAACGTATACTTATGGAACTCAAACAATCCTACCAAATTAGGAAGTCCTAAGCAATTCGTCTACCAATCCAGAGCAAAAAGAATCAGATCAGAATCATGTTTCTGTCAATTAACAAAACTAATGTACTGGGTGCAAAAGTTTCTGATTTTCAGCAGGATCAACACAACTATCACCGTAAGCTATCCTAAAGGTCTTACTTGGCACTTTATTGAAAGAAAAGCTATAAAACATGATTACTATAGTAGCATAATCATGTGAACACACAAAAACAGTAAGAATAAATATTGGGTTGTCTCCCAACAAGCGCTTTTCTTTAATGCCTCTCTAGCTAGGCATGATGATGACAATGATGCTCACATAAAAGATAAGAATTGAAACATAACGAGAGCATCATGAAGCATATGACTAGCACATTTAAGCCTAACCCACTTCCTATGCATAGGGATTTTGTGAGCAAACAACTAATGGGAACAATAATCAACTTGCATAGGAAGGTAAAATAAGCATAACTTCAAAATTTTAAGCACATAGAGAGGAAACTTGACATTATTGCAATTCCTACAAGCATATGTTCCTCCCTCATAATAATTTTCAGTAGCATCATGAACGAATTCAACAATATAACCAGCACCTAAAGCATTCTTTTCATGATCTACTAGCATAGAAAATTTACTACTCTCCAGATAAGCAAACTTCTTCTTTATGGCATACCAATCATCACAATAATCATCATAGATAGGAGGCATGCTTTCATCACAGTAAATTTGCTCATCAAAGCTTGGGGGACAAAAAATATTATCTTCATCAAACATAGCTTCCCCAAGCTTGTGGCTTTGCATATCATTAGCATCATGGATATTCAAGGAATTCATACAAACAACATTGCAATCATGCTCATCATTCACATATTTAGTGCCAAACAATTTAGAGATTTCTTCTTTTAGAACTTGAGCACAATTATCCTTTCCATCATACTCACGAAAGATATTAAAAAGGTGAAGCATATGAGAGAAACTCAATTCCATTTTTTTGTAATTTTCTTTTATAAACTAAACTAGTGATAAAATAAGAAACAAAAAGATTCGATTGCAAGATCTAAAGATATACCTTCAAGCGATAACCTCCCCGGCAACGGCGCCAGAAAAGAGCTTGATGTCTACTACACAACTTTCTTCTTGTAGACGTTGTTGGGCCTGCAAGTGCATAGGTTTGTAGGACAGTAGCAAATTTCCCTCAAGCGGATGACCTAAGGTTTATCAATCTGTAGGAGGCATAGGATGAAGATGGTCTCTCTCAAGCAACCCTGCAACCAAATAACAAAGAGTCTCTTGTATCCCCAACACACCCAATACAATGGTGAATTGTATAGGTGCACTAGTTTGGCGAAGAGATGGTGATACAAGTGCAAAATAGATGGTAGATATAGGTTTTTGTAATCTGAAATTATAAAAACAGCAAGGTAACTAATGATAAAAGTGAGCGTAAACAGTATTGCAATGATAAGAAACAAGGCCTAGGGTTCATACTTTCACTAGTGCAAGTTCTCTCAACAGTAATAACATAGATAGATCATATAACAAGTCCTCAACATGCAACAAAGAGTCACTCCAAAGCCACTAATAGCGGAGAACAAACGTAGAGATTATTGTAGGGTACGAAACCACCTCAAAGTTATCCTTTCTGTTCTATCTATTCAAGAGTTCATAGTAAAATAACATAAAGCTATTCTTTCTGATCGATCCATCATAGAGTTCATACTAGAATAACACCTTAAGATACAAATCAACCAAAACCCTAACGTCACCTAGATACTCCATTGTCACCTCAAGTATCCGTCGGCATGATTATACGATATGCATCACACAATCTCAGATTCATCCAACCAACATAAAAGTACTTAAAAGAGTGCCCCAAAGTTTCCATCGTTGAGTCAAGAACGTGTGCCAACCCCTATGCATAGGTTCCCAATGTCATGAAACCCGCAAGTTGATCACCAAAACATACATCAAGTGGCACATGATATCCCATTGTCATCACAAATAATCACGGCAAGACATACATCAAGTGTTCTCATAAAAGACTCAATCCGATAAGATTACTTCAAAGGGGAAACTCAATTCATCACAAGAGAGTAGAGGGGGAGAAACATCATAAGATCCAACTTCAATAGCAAATCTCGGGATACATCAAGATCGTGGCATAGATGGAACACGAGAGAGAGAGAGAGAACAAACACATAGCTACTGGTACATACCCTCAGCCCCGAGGGTGAACTACTCCCTCCTCGTCATGGTTAGCACCGAGATGATGAAGATGGCTACCGGTGATGGGATCCCCCTCCGGCAGGGTGCCGGAATGGGCTCCCGAGAGGTTTTTGGTGGCTACAGAGGCTTGCGGCGGCGGAACTCCCGATCTATTTTCTGTTCTGGAAGTTTTAGGGTACGTAGGTATATATGGGTGCAGGGGGTACGTCGGTGGACCTCCGGGGTGCTCACGAGGTAGGGGGCGGCCAGGGGGGCGCCCCCACCCTCGTGGGCATCCCGGGACTCCCCTGACATGCACTCCAAGCCCATCAGGTTGGTTTCCTTCCAAAATTAACTTCTCCAGTTGATTTCGTTCTGTTTTGACTTCGTCTGATATTCCTTTTCCTCAAAACACTAAAATAGGCATAAAACAACAAATCTGGGCTGGGCCTCCGATTAATAGGTTAGTCCCAAAAATAATATAAAAGTGAATAATAAAGCCCAATACTGCCTAAAACAGTAGATAAAGTAGCATGGAGCAATCAAAAATTATAGATACATTGGAGACGTATTACCGCACCAAGTTTTCACCTCGTCGGCTGTGAAGTTGGAGCTGTTATCGGTGATAATGTTGTGGGGGACACCACAACGGTGTACGACCCCGGATATGAAGTCTATCACTAGTCCGGATTCGGCCGTTTTAACTGGTTTGGCTTCTATCCATTTGGTGAATTTATCCACCATGACCAACAAGTATTGTTTTCTTATGGCTTCCTCGTTTAAGGGGTCCAACCATATCGAGCCTCCAGACCACAAAGGCGCGAAGTTATGGGGATTGTTTTGAGAGCGGTAGGTGGCATATGGCTTTGATTTGCAAAAACCCGGCAACCGACGCAATGTTGGATGAGGTCCTGTGCGTCTGCTTAGGCTGTCGGCCAGTAGAAGCCTATACGGAAGGCCTTGCTTACAAGGGCCCGAGCTGCGGCGTGGTGGCCGCCGAGTCCAGCATGAATTTCGGCCAGTAGCTGCTGTCCTTCCTCGTTGGAGATGCACCTTTGGAGCACTCCGGTCGTGCTTTTCTTATAAAGCTCTCCCTCATGGACCTTGTAGGCTTTAGAGCGCCGCACAATGCAACGTGCCTCATTTTGGTCCTTAGGGAGCTCTTGCCTATTTAGGTAGGCTAAGAAGGGTTCTGTCCACGGGGCGATGACAGCCATAATCACGTGGGCCGAAGGTGTTATTTTGGTGGCGGAGCCTCCGATTGCGTCAGATTGTTCGGTATCTGGGGTTGTGTTTGGATCCGGACTGGTATTGCCGGTCTCCTCTTCCCACACCACGGATGGCTTGAGAAACCTTTCCAAGAAGATATTAGGTGGGACGGGGTCGCGCTTAGCGCCGAAGCGGACGAGGATGTCCGCCACTTGATTGTTTTCTCGGAACACATGGTGGAATTCGAGCCCCTCGAACCGAGCTGACATTTTGAGGACGACATTATGGTAAGCCGCCATTTTTGGGTCCTTGGCGTCAAAGTCTCCATTTATTTGAGATATTGCGAGGTTCGATCCCCACACACTTCTAGGCGTTGAATGCCCATGGAGACTGCCATCCGAAGACCATGCAATAGAGCCTCATATTCGGCTGCATTGTTGGAGTATGTGTGTAATATTTGGAGTACGTATTGGACTGTATCTCTGGTGGGGGATGTCAGGACAACACCTGCCCCCAAACCAGCCAGCATCTTAGAGCCGTCAAAATGCATGATCCAATTGGAGTACGCGCCGTACTCTTTAGGGAGTTCGACTTTGGTCCATTCGGCGACGAAGTCAGCCAGTACATGCGACTTAATGGCTCGCCGTGGTTTGTATATTATGTCAAACGGGAGGAGCTCGATAGCCCATTTAGCAATCCGTCCCGTGGCATCGCGGTTATTTATTATATCGTTGAGTGGTACTTCAGAGGCCACCGTGATTGAACACTCTTGAAAGTAGTGTCGTAGTTTCCGGGATGCCATGAAGACCGCGTATGCTATCTTTTGATAATGTGGGTACCGTGACTTGCATGGAGTGAGGACAGTGGATACGTAGTATACCAGCTTTTGAGGCGGGAACTTATGTCCGTCCGTCTCTCGTTCGACGACAAGCAATGCGCTTACAACCTAGTGTGTTGCAGCTATATATAACAGCATGGGTTCGCTGATATTTGGTGCGGCCAGGATTGAATTGCTGGCCAAGAGGGCCTTTATTTCTTCCAGTCCGGCCGTGGCCGCATCCGTCCACTCGAAGTGTTCGGTGCGTCGAAGAAGGCAATAAAGAGGTAGTGCCTTTTCTCCCAATCGAGAGATGAAGCGGCTTAGGGTAGCCACGCATCAAGTTAATTTATGGATTTGCTTGAGGTCTGTTGGGGTAGCCAACTGTGATAGAGCTCGGATTTTAGCCGGGTTTGCTTCAATTTCTCTATTGGAAACGATGAAGCCCAGCAGCTTTCCGGCTGGCACGCCGAAAACGCATTTTTCCAGATTGAGCTTGATGTCATATGTTTGGAGATTGTCGAACGTAAGCCTCAAGTCATCTATTAAAGATTCGATGTGTCTGGTTTTGATGACCACGTCGTCTACGTATGCCTCCACTATTTTGCCAATTTGTTTTTCCAGGCATGTCTGAATCATGCGTTCATAGGTTGCGCCGGCATTTTTGAGCCCGAAAGGCATGGTGTTAAAACAGAAGGGGCCGTATGGTGTGATGAATGCCGTTGCGGCTTGATCGGACTCTGCCATCTTGATTTGATGGTATCTGGAGTATGCGTCGAGGAAGCACAATGTGTCATGTCCTGCGGTAGCATCGATGATTTGATCAATGCGGGGGAGGGGGAAGGGATCCTTGGGACAAGCCTTATTGAGGTCCTTAAAATCGACACATAGGCGCCAGGATTTGTCCTTCTTTGGTACCATCACCAGGTTTGCTAGCCAGTCCAGATGTTTTATTTCTCTGATGTATCCAGCCTCGAGTAACTTGGCTAGCTCTTCTCCCATGGCTTGTCGCTTAGGTTCTGAAAAGCGCCGAAGAGTCTGCTTGACCAGCTTCTATCCCTTCAGTATGTTTAGGCTATGTTCGGCCAGCCTGCGTCGGATACCTGGCATGTCTGAAGGATGCCAGGCAAAGATGTCCCAATTCTCACGCAAGAACTCTCGCAGTGCAACATATATTGTGGGGTTCAGCTGTGCCCCGATGGATGCTGTTTTTGTAGGGTCTGTTGGGTGGACCTGGAATTTGACTATTTCGTCCGCTGGTTTGAAAGAAGTGGACTTGGGTCTTTTGTCGAGTATCACGTCGTCCCTGTCCACTGTGGAGCATAGCGCAGTTAGTTCTTCACCCACGAGGGCTTCGAATAATGCCTCAAGGGCCAATGCAGCGGTTTTATTTTCTACGCGGAGTGCTATGTCCGGATCACTAGCTAGAGTGATGATTCCATTGGGCCCGGGCATCTTGAGCTTCATGTACCCATAATGGGGTATAGCTTGGAAGCTCGTGAATGCATCCCGCCCTAAAAGAGCGTCGTATCCGCTACTGAACGGGGCCACCTGGAATGTGATTTCTTTGGACCTATAATTCTCCGGTGTGCCGAGTACCACATCTAGTGTGATTTTTCCCGCACATCGTGCCTCCCAACTAGGGATGATTCCTCTGAAGGTCGTGCTGCTTTGCTCAATGCGGCTCTTGTCTATTTCCATTTTGTTAAGAGTTTCCTCGTACATGAGCTTTAATCCAGTGCCACCTTCCATGAGCACTTTAGTAAGCCGGAAGCCGTCCATAATTGGACTAAGGACCAAAGCGGCTGGTGCTCGGATTGTTCGGAATTGAGGTTCGTCAGTGGCGTTGAAGGTTATGGCCGTGTCATTCCATGGATTTATTGCTGCAACGTGGCAGACTTCGGCGAGGCTGCGGAGTGCTCGCTGGCGACTATTATTGGAGGCAAAAGTCTCGAAGACTGTCAGTACTATATTGTTATTTTCGGCGGGATGATGCTCTGCGGTATTGTTGATGAGGAGATCCTCTCCGTTCTTGGCCACCTGCCGGAGTATCCGACATGCTCTAAGGCTACGTGTTGGTATGGTATTCCCTGTGTTGTGAATATTGCATGGCCCATTGAGCCATCCCTCCAATACGGTTCCACGCCCTATAGTGGGCTTTGGTTTCTTTGTATTAGATTAGGTGACTTGCGAGAGTGCACCCTTTTAATTCGGACGAGGGGTTTAGTAAGAGTCAAAGGATCCTAGAATCTTGTTTGGGTTTTCCAGGCGCTTTCCATCGCACAGTACTTCTGTACTATGGATGCCAAGTCAGTGAAGTGTGCTATGTCATGGCGACTTATGGCGTTGAGGATTCCCCTGTCCGTGCGATTTTTGCAAAAGAATGAAATTGCATCTTCCTCGCGACAGTCCTTGACCTTGCTCATTTCAAGGAGGAATCTGGCCTAGAAGTTATGTACTGTCTCTTGGGGCTCTTGTCTAGTGTGGTAAAGATCACTTGTATCTGGATGGGTGGGTAGATTTGAGTCCAAACCCTGACCAATCTGAGACCCAGGGGCAGATGAGCTTTCGAGCATGGCGGTTTGGGCTCCGGGATGTTACCGAATTTTTCTGGCCTGGTGTCCGATTCTAGGTTCTAAGCTTGGGCCATGTCCTCCCGTAGACGGATATCCGGCTTGGAAAGCTCGTGAATCCTGACATAGTTCGTCCTCAAAATAGAGAAAGAATCGCTGCATTGCTCCTCCACCACCGCTATCTGATGGGTGACCGGCGGAGAGTTAATCTCCCTTTGGTCGGGTTTAAGCCCGATCCCATCATAGTCCGTAGCGACTCCCAGGGCGGCGATGTGATCCAAGAGCTCGTTGAGGGAGGAGAGCTCCATTGGATCCATCTGCTCGGTGAACTCCGAGCTGACGTGGAGGCTGTTTTTGATGACCTGAGAAGTCATCGTCGGTGCGGCGGCCGAGCGGGCGGTCATGACAAAGCCGCCTAGTCGGAGAGTTTGGCCAACAATGAGGGCTGCCCCAGAGGTGATGTTGTCCTTGACAACAAGGCAAGCCATCAAGCCTTACAGTGATGGCACATTGGAACTCGCGATGAAAGCACCAATGTCGGTGTCAAAACCGGCAGATCTCGGGTAGGGGGTCCCAAACTGTGCGTCTAAGGCTAATGGTAACAGGAGGCGGGGGACACAATGTTTACCCAGGTTCGGGCCCTCTCGATGGAGGTAATACCCTACTTCCTACTTGATTGATCTTGATGATATGAGTATTACAAGAGTTGATCTACCATGAGATCGTAGAGGCTAAACCCTAGAAGCTAGCCTATGATTATGATTGTTGTTGTCCTATGGACTAAACTCTCCAGTTTATATAGACACTGGAGGGGGCTAGGGTTACACAAAGTCGGTTACAGAGAAGGAAATCTACATATCCGAATTGCCAAGCTTGCTGCTACGTCTTGAGCTTGCGTTGGTTTTCCTCGAAGAGGAGAGGGTGATGCAGCAATAGTAGCGTATGTATTTCCCTAAGTTTTTGAGAACCAAGGTATCAATCTAGTAGGAGGCTCCTCAAAAGTCCCACGCACCTACAGAAACAAACTGAGAACTCACAACCAACGCAATAAAGGGGTTGTCAATCCCTTCACGACCACTTGCGAAAGTGAGATCTAATAAAGATAGTATGATAACATAAATATATTTTTGGTATTTTATAATATAGATGCAAAAAGTAAAGATGCAAATAAAATTAGATTGAAAGCAAATATGATAAGAGATAGACCCGGGGGCCATAGGTTTCACTAGTGGCTTCTCTCAAGATAGCATAAGTATTACGGTGGGTGAACAAATTACTGTCGAGCAATTGATAGAAAAGCGCATAGTTATGAGATTATCTAGGCATGATCATGTATATAGGCATCACGTCCATAACAAGTAGACCGACTCCTGCCTGTATTTACTACTATTACTCCACACATCGGCCGTCTCCTGCCTGCATCTAGAGTATTAAGTTCATAAGAACAGAGTAACGCATTAAGCAAGATGACATGATGTAGAGGGATAAACTCTTGCAATATGATATAAACCCCATCTCACTACTAGGGAAAAGCCTATACACAGAATCTTACCAGCAGCGCTCTTCAAAATACCACGCTACTGCTACTTAGCAGCAGCGCGTGTCTGCCAAACGCGCTACTAACTTGGAAGTAGCAGTAGCGCGTGTGTAGCCTACAGCGCTACTGCTATAGTTGCCATGACCTTGGCCCCCCGCAAGCTATAGCAGTAGCGCACTTTACTGTAGAGCGCTACTGCTACTCAGGTTAGCTGTAGCGCGTTTTGGCAAACGCGCTACAACTATCCCTACCTTATCCCCACGGAGGACCGGCCCTCTCACTCACACTCTCACTCTCGCCCGCGTCAACCGTCGTCGTCCGTCGCTGCCGCCGCCGCCGCCTTCGTTCGTCCGCCGCCGAGGTACCTCCTTCCGTCCCTCCTCCATCCTCCTCGCACATCCTCCCTCCGCCTGCGGCCGCCCCTCCCTCCTCCGCCGCCGCCCTCCTCCCTCCGCCTACGGCCGCCCCTCCTCCCTCCTCCGCCGGCAGCCCTCCTCCCACCGCCCTCAACCTTGCCGCCCCTAGCTACCTCTCCGTCGCCCCCCACCCCCTGCCACTAGTTAGTACTAGATTTAGTAGTAGTAGATGTTAATTTAGGGTTAGCTAGTACTAGATGTTGCTTAGTTAGTACTAGATTTTTAGTAGTAGTATTGGTAGTTGAACTACTTTAGTTGTAGTTGAACTAGTTTAGTAAGTAAGTTAATAAACTAGTTGAACTAGTTGAATTAACAGAACTAATCTATTTTTAGTAAGATAATTAATATAACTAGTTGAACTACTTTATTTTTAGAAAGAACTAGTTTTTTTCTATTTATAGTAAGTTTATATTTACTAAGAAATAGTTGAATTAATAAAACTAGTTGAACATGTCATGTTTGTTGTTAGTGATAACTTATATGGTTTCAGGTGACCTCCGTCGTCCCCATCACCGACCCCCTCCGACATCCCCGTCGTCGTCCCAGTCACCGATCCCCTCCGACATCGAGGTGAGACCAGCCAAATATCCTTGTATATCTTGTGTTATTGCTCAAATTGCATGTGGTTTCCCAAGTGGCCGTTCATGTTCAGTTTACATCTCCGAGTGGCCTATGTTTTGCCAGAGTGTTGATTAATTTCCGTTCCGGCAAATTTCAGGCGCTCGATATGTCCTTTTTTAGCAAAGGTCATGCCGGATTTTGTTTTGAATTCTGGCATGACTTGTGCTAGAATATGTACAAGTTTAATCTTTGAATTATGATTGTAGGAAATGTTGTACTCGGACGACGACGGTCTCCCGGGGGAGTGTAGCTAGTGCCACGACGATCGAGGTATGTGCGACAGGTTCGTTCGGCTGGACGACGATCGGCGCTTCTGCATTAAACTCGAGGAGACCTTCGATTGTGAAACGGTACGCAACAACGACAATTTTTTTTTCTCCATTAAGCATGACTTCAACTATTTCAACGTCTAATTTTCATATTTTACAATTCGACTAGCTTATCCCATGCCATGCAAGACGCTATGTCTTGGAGAGGATGGGTTTTGAAGACCATGAAAATTTCGAAACAAAGAAAATACACCTAAGGACCCATCATGATATGGATTTTGAAGTAAATCTGTACAATGCTCAGAGCGTAACCCATTTTGGTTGCCAAAATTGGGAAGCACTTTGCAAAATGTATGGTTTTTATGAGGGTATGATTGTCACCATGGATCTTGGTGATCCTGACAGCGAGGAAGACAATATGGACATTTGGGTCCTTGTAATACGCTTCCGTGTCAGGACCCCGACTCGATGTCACATCGATCTAGCCGATAACACCTCATATCACTTTGCGGCCTCACGCACGGTATCCCCACGGGTGTCGCCTTACCTTTGCCCGGGACCGTTTGCGCCTTTTGGCTCACGTATATGATAGTGTCACTAGCATCCATATGATAAAGAGCCCGGGATGACATGACTAGTCGTAAACCCAAAGTGGCACAGACTTACAGGGACAGGCATCCATGACCCAGCTTCGAACGTGTCGGTCATCAGCAAGTGGGTCCGGGCTGTAGCACTGGGCTAGCAGGACTCCAGTAAACTGGGCTGTAGCGGGCTAACAGGACTCCGGTACTCAAAGCGTGACATTTCCCAGAAGGGACAGACACAAGAACGAAGAAGGACACATGCCGGCCAGCCTAAGTGTTCCAGAGCAGTAGCAAGCTACCATGGCTCAGCGGTAACACTAGGAGACATTTCCCGGTAAGAGAGGCTACTAAAGATAAACAACTAGATAGTCAGATCCCACACATACCAAGCATTTCAATCATACACACAATATGCTCGATATGTGCAAATACAACGAAGCATCACAACATGACTCTACGACACAAGTACTTTATTTAAGGCTCAGGGAGCCATACATAACATACACAAAGGTACGGGTCTCACGACCCAACATACAAGTCATACAGTCATACAAACCAGCAGCGGAAGTAGCTTGTCTGAGTACAGACAACTAGTAAAATAAAAGAGGCTTGGGAAGCCTAGCTATACTACGAGGTCCTTCACAAGCTCAGGGTCACCACCTGGGTCTTTAGCCTACTCGTTGATGTCAACGTCTACATAGAACCCATCAGAAGGGGTTGCAGCGTCTTCTGTAAAAATGTAGATTATAGCAACATGAGTACAAAGGTACTCAGCAAGACTTACATCAGATCCTACATACATGCTTAGTATCAAGAAGGGTTGGTGGAGTTATTGCAGCAAGCCAGCTTTGACTCTTGGCTAGACTATCCTACGATACTCCAACTTGAAATGGTTTTGCGCACACGAGTCCACTACTCACCACTTCAATACACTACCGAGGATCCACCTCCGTCTTCCTACGAAAGAGCCATCCTCGGCACTCACACTTATCTTGAGGCTTTTAACAGTTTCCATTTACTTGTCTATGAACTGTATAGGCAACCAAGTAGTCCTTTACCGCGGACGCGGCTATTCGAATAGATTATGATAACCCTGCAGGGGTGTACTTCTTCATACATGTTTCCACCACTTAGCGTCTGCACACGACATGTGCTCGGCAGACTTCAAGCGAAAGCCGACGTGGGTGTAGACCACGACCTACCTAAACACTTAAGCCTCTAGTCCAGGTTTATCGCCTATTCAGGTTCCATCCGCAGGGAGTCCGGCCGAGGTTTCCCATACGGCCCCGAACGATGTGAACAGGGTTCCCGAGATACCTAACGGGTATTCGGTACACCCGGCCACGTACCTACCGCATCACAGCCCACCCCTACGGTCAGCGCTGTCCACGGCCTCCAGTAGGCTACAAACACCAGAAACTACTTGCAACTCCTGGGCAGAGAGCTAGGGTGAATAAGAAGTCGAGCGGGGTCATATTTCAGGGCCCAATGCATGGTAGTAGCTGTATCTTAAATCACGCATACAGATCTCAGTGCTTAAGGTCGGCTTCAATGAAACAACCCACCATGTACTCCTACATGGCCTCTCATCGATACCTTTACCAAATCGTGTTCACCACACCACTCTCATTACCGACATGATCATTTCACTCCAGCCCATCACCCAGATGAACCAGACCTGACACGACTCTAAGCGTAGCAGGCATAGCAAGGTAGGAACAACACATACATATGGCTCAATCAACTCCTACACATGCTAGTGAGTTTCATCTAGTTACTGTGGCAATGACAGGTCATGCAGAGGAAATGGGTTCAACTACCGTAGCACACAGCAGTTTGAACCGCGTTGTCTTAATGCAGTAAAAGAGAGCAGGAGCGAGAACATGGGATTGTATCGATATGATCAAATGGTTGGTTGCTTGCCTGATGGTTCGATGCACTGATACGGTTCTTCGTTAGGGTAATCATGGTACTCCTCGGAGACAGAACCTGCCGCAGAGAGCACCGATACACAAACATTACCAAACAGTATGCAACAATATGATGCATGCATGAGACATGGCAAAATGAGTGTATTGGGCTAATGCAACTAAAACCAGAAGGGTTTGAACAAATTTGAATCAAGGATTCAAATTTCAAATTCAAATATGGCCTTTTAAAGTGCTTTTCCTTGTTCTGCTTGAAACATCAATTTAACTTGTTTGATCATGCATGAAAATAGTACAGATGGATAGATTGGATTTTTCTGATCATTTTTCATATATAATTTGTCCAATTTGGAGTTACAGAATAAAAGTTATGAATTTTTGAAGTTTAAATTAAATTCTGGAATTTCCTGATTTAAATTAAATCCAGAAAATCAATTACTGCGTCAGCCTGACGTCAGTGTGACGTCAGCAGGTCAACGGAACAGGTCTGGGTCAAACCTGACAGTGGGTCCCGCATGTCAGGGTGATTATTTTAATTAAAACTTAATTAAAACTAATCCTGTTTAATTAACAGGGCTGGGCCCCACCTGTCATTGACTCAGGGGAGTCAACCAGGGCCCACCCGTGGTCAAACCCGGGTCGGCTGCACCGGCGTTTAGCCGCCGGCGAGCCCGACGCGGCGGCGGGAGTGGTTTTGGCCATTTCGGCCACCAAATGGGCCGCGGAGACCACCGGAGGGGAGCTGAGGACAAACCGCAGCTCTTGGCGGAGTCCGTTGAGGTCGGGGTGGCCGGAGTTGGCGCCGGCGACGACTTTGGCGGCCACCGGGGCTCGGTCAGAGGTGAACTTGGCGCTAGAGGGGTCGGTGAGGCTCGTGGAGTAGCTAGCTAGGTGTTGCGGGACTTGGTGAGTAAGATGGACACCATCTTGTGGCCGGAGTGTGGCCGGAAGCACGTCGGCGACGAGGTCCGCGGCGGTGCGGGCGTGTGATCCTCGTGCGGTGGCTACACGGCTCAGGAATGAGAGAGAGAGGGTCGGAGGAGTAGCTAGGCTCACAGCGCTCCCGTAGAGGCCACCGGTGAGGTCGGGGACGAGCTGAGGCGGCGACGGCGTTGAAGGGGATCTCCGGCGACGGTGAGCTCGGGCGAGGTCGGTGCGGTGGTCTCGGGCCGCACGAGCACACGGGGCTCGGCTGCTCGATGAAGTAGACAGCGGCGGAGCTCCTGGACACGGTGGCACGGCGTGGGGTGGACGGAGGGCGTGGCTACGGCGTGGGGGTGGCGGCGATGGCGTCGGCCATGGCTGGGGCGTGCGAGGGGGAGGAGCTGGAGAGGAGAGGGGGTGTCTGGGGGGTTCGGGGGAGAGAGGGAGGCCGATCCACGGCGTTAGCCGGGCGAGGGAGGCGGCGAGGCGGCGAGCAGCTGCGTGGCGAGCTGCGGTGCCGCCGCCGAGCACCTTGGCTGCCTGCCTGGCGAGCCAAGCAGCTCGCTGGAGCGGTGGCCGGGCTGGGCCGGCCAGGTGGGCTGGCTGGTGGGCCTGCGGTGGCGCCAGGTAAGTTTCCCCTTTTTTTTCTGTTTCTGTTTCTTTTTTTAATATATCTGCAACTTTGTTGAATTTAATAAAATACCTAGGCAACTTCAAAAATCACCAAATTACTCCTGGTCCATAGTTGGATTATTTCCAACATGAAACATTTTAGTTTGGAGGTATTTGAGCATTTAAATATTTTATATAATTTTAAATGCCCAAATTCAAATATTTATGATTTAATTCAAAAACCCTAAGATGGCCTAGGAAAATGTGCACCACTTTTGGCAGGGGTTCTGAACCAAGACAAAAATGATGGGCATTTTAGAAGGGCATTTCAGGTTCATTGAAAAAGTTTTTAGTAAACCCTAGTTGGTTTCAGAGGGGACTGGGGGTTCTGTCATCCCCATTTCAAGTTTCTGATGAAAAAGTTAACATGATGCAACACTCTAATGCATGGCTAACTAGGATGTGACAACTCACCCCCACTCAAAAGAATCTCGTCCCGAGATTTGGGTTCCTCCGGGAAGAAGGCGGGATACTCAAGTCGAAGACGATCCTCCCTTTCCCAAGTTGCTTCATCTTCAGAATGGTGCGACCATTGAACCTTGAGAAACTTGATATTATGACGTCGAGTGGTACGCTCGGCCCGATCGAGGATACGAATGGGGTACTCTCGGTATGTAAGATTATCTTGGAGATCAAGCGTTTCGTGGTCCACTTCACGGATAGGATCCGAGAAGCAACGCCTGAGTTGGGAAACGTGGAAGACATCGTGGACTCTGGAGAGATGCGGAGGTAGTTCCAACTGGTAGGCAACTTCTCCTCGTTTGGCGAGAATGCGAAAAGGTCCAATGTAACGAGGAGCCAATTTGCCTTTGATACCGAAACGATGGGTTCCCTTCAGAGGGGTGACCCGAAGATAAGCCTTCTCGTCAACCTCGAATGTCATAGCCTTATGTTTTCGGTCATATTGACTCTTTTGACGAGATTGGGCTGTTTTCAACTTTTCACGAACGATGCGAACTTGTTCTTCTGCTTCCTGAATCATATCCGGGCCAAAGAATTGTCTTTCCCCGGTCTCTGACCAGTTAAGGGGTGTTCGACACCGTCGTCCATAGAGAACTTCAAAAGGGGCTTTACCCAAGCTAGATTGATAGCTGTTGTTATAAGCGAATTCGGCAAATGGAAGGCACTTCTCCCAATCCATTCCGAATGAGATAACAGAGGCTCGAAGCATGTCTTCTAGAATCTGGTTGACGCGTTCCACTTGACCGCTCGACTGAGGGTGGAAGGCGGTGCTAAAGGAGAGACGGGTTCCCATAGCATTTTGGAAACTTTCCCAAAATCGAGAGGTGAAAAGACTTCCTCGATCCGAGTTAATTTCCAAAGGAAAACCATGGAGAGACACTATTCGGGAGATGTATAAGTCTGCCAGCTGACTAGCGGTTATACTCTCACGAACAGGTAAGAAATGGGCTACTTTGGAAAGACGATCGACCACGACGAAGATAGCATTATTCCCTCTCTTAGTCCTGGGAAAACCGGTAATGAAATCCATACCAATTTTATCCCATTTCCATTCAGGAATAGCTAGGGGTTGAAGGGTGCCAGCAGGCTGTTGATGCTCTGCTTTTACACGACGACAGACGTCGCAATTAGCAATATACTGAGCAATATCTCTCTTCATCCTAGTCCACCAGAACCTCTGGCGTAGGTCCTGATACATCTTAGTACTACCGGGATGAATAGTGAGAGGAGATTCATGAGCCTCCTTAAGGATCAACTGCCGTAGATGCTGGTTCTTGGGAACCACTAGACGGTTCTCAAAGTACACAACACCATGATCATTTGTGGAGAAACAACTAGCACCTCCGCTAGCAATGTTCTCCTTGATCTTAGCTATTCCCTTATCTCGCTTCTGGGCAGCAATGATTTGATCCGTAAGAGTAGGTTTCGCCACCAAGGTGGAAAGAAATCCTTGAGGAACAATGTGGAGGTTAAGCTTCCGAAATTCCTCATGGAGAAGCGGTTGACTTTGTTGTAACATCTGATTGTTACAATAAGATTTACGACTTAGCGCATCAGCCATGACGTTGGCTTTCCCTGGGGTGTAGGTTATTCCTAAGTCGAAATCTGTGATCAACTCGACCCAACGTCTTTGCCTTAGATTCAAATCCGGTTGGGTGAAGATGTACTTCAGACTTTGGTGATCAGTGAATATTTCGCAACGATTACCGAGGAGGTAATGTCGCCAGGTCTTAAGTGCATAGACTACGGTTGCAAGCTCTAGATCATGGGTAGGATAATTCTCCTCATGTGGGTGCAATTGCCGTGAAGCGTAGGCAATTACGTGTCGATCTTGCATGAGAATGCAACCTAGTCCTTGTCGCGAGGCGTCGCAGTAGATAACAAAGTCCTTAGAGAAGTCTGGCGGTACCAGTACGGGAGCAGAAGTCAGGCGTCTTTTCAGTTCCTGAAAGCTGTGCTCACATTGTGGAGTCCATTCGAACTTCTTATCTTTCTTGAGGAGTTCGGTTAGAGGTTTAGCAACCTTGGAGAAGTTCTCGACAAAGCGACGACAATAGCTCGCTAAGCCCAGAAAGCTCCGAACTTGCTTGACCGATTCAGGTGGAGTCCAATTAAGGACAGCTTGAACTCGCTCAGGGTTAACAGCAATACCTTTACCAGATATTACATGACCCAGATAGGTCACTTCTGGCAACCAGAATTCACATTTAGAAAATTTAGCATAAAGGCGATGCTCTCGAAGTTTCTGCAACACTAGCCTTAGATGTTCGGCATGTTCTTCCTCGTTCTTGGAGTAGATGAGTATATCATCGAGGTAAACCACGACGAATTTATCCAAATACTCCATGAAGATTGAGTTCATTAACCGAGAAAAGGTGGCTGGAGCGTTGGTTAATCCGAAGGACATGACGGTGTACTCGTATTGGCCATAACGAGTAACAAAGGCCGTTTTAGGAATGTCCCCGTTTCTGATTTTGATTTGATGGTAGCCCAACCTCAAATCCATTTTGGAGAAGACTGAGGATCCAGCGAGCTGATCGTACAGGTCGTTGATCCTGGGAAGTGGATATTTGTTCTTGATTGTGACCAAATTGACAGGTCGGTAATCTACAACCATCCGGTCCGTACCATCCTTCTTCTTGACGAATAGGACGGGGCAAGCCCACGGAGAAGAGCTAGGTCGGATGAAACCCTTTTTTAAGGACTCATCGAGTTGTTTCTTAAGTTCGGCTAGTTCTAGGGGTGCCATCTTATAAGGTCTTCTAGCAATCGGAACGGTTCCTGGAATGAGGTCTATTACAAACTCAACATCCCTGTCAGGTGGAACACCTGGCAATTCCTCTGGAAAGACATCCGGGAAGTCACGGACTACCGGAACGTCCTCAAGGTCTGGCAAAGGGCTGGCGTTAAGAGAATATAATTGTCGCTTGGCTATTCGGGTCAAGACATTGACTATCTTACCCGAAGGATGGGTGAGTTGGACAGTCCTAGAGAAGCAATCGATTTGGGCATGATGAGCCGACATCCAGTCCATACCCAGAATGATATTATATCTGAAGATTTAAGGGCTATCAAAGACGCTAGGAAAACAAGCCTGTCGACTTGGATTTCATTTCCATAACTTACCCTAGAGGTCTGCCATCTAGAACCAGGGGTAGAAATTTCCATAGTGGATGGCATGTCACAGAATGCAACGTTATGCAAACGAGCATAACTTTCGGATATAAAAGAATGAGAGGCTCCTGTATCGAAAAGAACAGATGCCGGGTGGCAATTAACAAGAAGCGTACCGAGAACGACGTTGGGATCCTCTTGAGCTTCTTCGGCAGAGATACAGTTGACATGGCCACGTGAAGCGGTGACCGGCTTGGCGTGGAATATTTTTCCTGTCGGCTTGCCACGGCCAACAGCTTTAGCAGATTGATTTGGGTTGGTCTGGGGACACTCACGCATATAGTGACCAGATTCCCCACACTTGAAACAAGTCACGGAACTGGTACGTGGAGGAGCATTGTTAGTTGGACCCCCATAGGGCTTGGCTGGAGCAGACTGTTGAACGGGGCGAGGCGCCTGGAAGGATGGCCTCGGTGTAAACCTGGGTGGCAAGGCGGTGTTGGGTACCCACACGCGGCGCTTCTGAGGACCAGCACCGGATGAGGAACCCATGTCACGGCCATGCTTGCGTGTTGCGTCATAGTCAGTCTGACCAGTTTCGGCACTGATGGCTTTGTTGACAAGTTTCTGAAAAGTTGTGCACTCATGCAGACGGAGGTCACGGCGAAGCTCAGGACTAAGGCCCTTACGGAACCTTGCTTGCTTCTTGGCATCGGTAGACACTTCCTCGGTTGCATATCGTGCGAGATTACCAAACTCCCTGCTGTAAGCATCCACAGAAAGTCGGCCTTGGGTGAAACTGCAAAATTCTTCACGTTTACGGTCCATGAGACCCTCCGGAATGTGATGTTCACGGAAAGCCTCGCTGAATTCAGCCCAAGTAGTGACATGGCCCGCTGGGCGCATAGCTCCATAATTCTCCCACCATAGACTGGCGGGGCCTTCAAGATGATATGCAGCAAAGGTGACCTTGTCAGCCTCCGCTACCAGCGCGGAACGCAGTTTATGAGAGATACTGCGAAGCCAGTCATCAGCGTCGAGGGGCTCGACAGAGTGGTGGAACGTGGGTGGATGCAATTTGATAAAATCACTGAGTGACACCACGTTAGTCCTCTGATGGTGTGCTGTGTTCTGTTCAATACGCTCCAACAAACGGTTGGTCTCCCGCTTGTTTCTCTCAGCTTCCATCATAACCTCGGCTAGTGAAGGAGGATGAGGCAGATTTACATCCCTGGCTTCACTGCCTTCGGCCTGCTCTTGAGAAGCAGGGTTAGCGCGCGTGTTGACCATCCTAGGTAAACAAGACAATGATTTAGTCAGGATGATAAAATTCCGACATAGGGTAAAATGTAAGGAATAACTCGAAATGCAAGATGATCATCCGTATGACATGGTAGATACAGAAACTGCTTCTTTATTCCATCGTCATACACACCATACAGGGTTTAGTACAAGACCAAACAAGTACTATTACGGTGAAAAGAGGATTACATCTCATCGGAGGCATTCCAAGCTCCTATACATTATTTTTCTACACCTCCGGAAGGAGTACAAGCTAGGTCATATCCCATGAGTCACGCGGGACGATAGACGACACAGCTAGTGCGAACTAGTGATACTACCACTAACTCAGACCGATCCGTAATAGTCCTCGTAGAAGTCACCTCCATAGCCTGGGAGCTCAACATGATCATCCGGAAACAGACGATCTCGCGGAGCTTGTGGACCATAGGGGCTAGGATGAGGCCTTGGACCAACAAACGGTGGCCTGCGGGGCCCGCGAGGTGGGGTGATGCCTCCTACATCACGCCAAACCTTCACGTCTGGCAGAGCAGATCTCACAGGATAGAGATCGCGCATATCTGAGAATCCAGCTTGCACCGCCGGTGCGAACCGAGTCAAAGTGGCCCAGTGGTCAGCACGGGTATTGAAGAGCTCTAACCTTAAGGCCCGATTTTCACGGTCCTTATCCTCGAGCATCTCAGCAGTGGTGCGAGTCCGTGAATCCTCCTGAGTGGGGTCAGCATAAATAGCCTGGAGATACCCTTGTGCTCCCGGAAGTGATCCTGGCATATACCGGAAATCAGAGTCCCGAAATATACCAGATCTGACTCGCATAATGGTCATCATAGAGTAGGCGGCGTCCTGCACAGCCATATCAATGGTAACCCCGAGTCCATAAGAGCAGTGAAGAGGCTCGGTGGATCCAGGATAAGATGGAAATATCCTGACAATGCAGAGATACTGACTTTGATTAAAATCTCGGAATTGCTCTTCGACCGTGTACTCGGGATACCAGCGGTATCCAGCCTCAGTCATTACCCTGACCAACTTGGCAGTATGGCCGGGTACATCTAGGCATCGGGTCAGGCGAACCACTTGATTGAGGTCGCGAGTGGCCATCTGAAAGCACAATCATAATGCAAAGGCATTAGAATTTCTAGCAAAATTTCGGCAGCATAACAGCTGTAAATGCTCAAGAAGGATTTTGAGACATTTGACAAAGGATTTCATACACACTCAACATCATCATATCAAAGTTCTGAATCCATTCTAACAACATAATGTGGTAGTAGAACTGAACTAGGCTTGTATCCATCAATCTTATAAGGTACTACTGATTAGTAACACGTGATCCTGATAGAGAGAATAGATCCTAATTCCTTAACCCCCGGTAGAAGAATGGACTGACTCAGATCAGAATGTCATAAGATAAAGGAGTAAAAAGAGCCTTACGTTCCATCCCACAAACAATTCCCCTACATATAACTAAAGAATTTCTAGACTCAACATCGACCAGTTTGGCTTGGAGAACCTACAGGCAGTCCGGCTCTGATACCAACGCTGTCAGGACCCCGACTCGATGTCACATCGATCTAGCCGATAACACCTCATATCACTTTGCGGCCTCACGCACGGTATCCCCACGGGTGTCGCCTTACCTTTGCCCGGGACCGTTTGCGCCTTTTGGCTCACGTATATGATAGTGTCGCTAGCATCCATATGATAAAGAGCCCGGGCTGACATGACTAGTCGTAAACCCAAAGTGGCACAGACTTACAGGGACAGGCATCCATGACCCAGCTTCGAACGTGTCGGTCATCAGCAAGTGGGTCCGGGCTGTAGCACTGGGCTAGCAGGACTCCGGTAAACCGGGCTGTAGCGGGCTAACATGACTCCGGTACTCAAAGCGTGACATTTCCCAGAAGGGACAGACACAGGAACGAAGAAGGACACATGCCGGCCAGCCTAAGTGTTCCAGAGCAGTAGCAAGCTACCATGGCTCAGCGGTAACACTAGGAGACATTTCCCGGTAAGAGAGGCTACTAAAGATAAACAACTAGATAGTCAGATCCCACACATACCAAGCATTTCAATCATACACACAATATGCTCGATATGTGCAAATACAACGAAGGATCACAACATGACTCTACGACACAAGTACTTTATTTAAGGCTCAGGGAGCCATACATAACATACACAAAGGTACGGGTCTCACGACCCAACATACAAGTCATACAGTCATACAAACCAGCAGCGGAAGTAGCTTGTCTGAGTACAGACAACTAGTAAAATAAAAGAGGCTTGGAAAGCCTAACTATACTACGTGGTCCTTCACAAGCTCAGGGTCACCACCTGGGTCTTTAGCCTACTCGTTGATGTCAACGTCTACAAAGAACCCATCAGAAGGGGTTGCAGCGTCTTCTGTAAAAATGTAAATTATAGCAACATGAGTACAAAGGTACTCAGCAAGACTTACATCAGATCCTACATACATGCATGTTATCAAGAAGGGTTGGTGGAGTTATTGCAGCAAGCCAGCTTTGACTCTTGGCTAAGCTATCCTACGATACTCCAACTTGAAATCGTTTTGCGCACACGAGTCCACTACTCACCACTTCAATACACTACCGAGGATCCACCTCCGTCTTCCTACGGAAGAGCCATCCTCGGCACTCACACTTATCTTGAGGCTTTTAACAGTTTCCATTTACTTGTCTATGATTTGTATAGGCAACCAAGTAGTCCTTTACCGCGGACGCGGCTATTCGAATAGATTATGATAACCCTGCAGGGGTGTACTTCTTCATACATGTTTCCACCACTTAGCGTCTGCACACGACATGTGCTCGGCAGACTTCAAGCGAAAGCCGACGTGGGTGTAGACCACGACCTACCTAAACACTTAAGCCTCTAGTCCAGGTTTATCGCCTATTCAGGTTCCATCCGCAGGGAGTCCGGCCGGGGTTTCCCATACGGCCCCGAACGATGTGAACAGGGTTCCCGAGATACCTAACGGGTATTCGGTACACCCGGCCACGTACCTACCGCATCACAGCCCACCCCTACGGTCAGCGCTGTCCACGACCTCCAGTAGGCTACAAACACCAGAAACTACTTGCAACTCCTGGACAGAGAGCTAGGGTGAATAAGAAGTCGAGCGGGGTCATATTTCAGGGCCCAATGCATGGTAGTAGCTGTATCTTAAATCACGCATACAGATCTCAGTGCTTAAGGTCGGCTTCAATGAAACAACCCACCATGTACTCCTACATGGCCTCTCATCGATACCTTTACCAAATCGTGTTCACCACACCACTCTCATTACCGACATAGTCATTTCACTCTAGCCCATCACCCAGATGAACCAGACCTGACAAGACTCTAAGCATAGCAGGCATAGCAAGGTAGGTACAACACATACATATGGCTCAGACAACTCCTACACATGCTAGTGGGTTTCATCTAGTTACTGTGGCAATGACAGGTCATGCAGAGGAAATGGGTTCAACTACCGTAGCACACAGCAGTTTGAAACGCGTTGTCTTAATGCAGTAAAAGAGAGTAGGAGCGAGAACATGGGATTGTATCGATATGATCAAATGGTTGGTTGCTTGCCTGATGGTTCGATGCACTGATACGGTTCTTCGTTAGGGTAATCACGGTATTCCTCGGAGACAGAACCTGCCGCAGAGAGCACCGATACACAAACATTACGAAACAGTATGCAACAATATGATGCATGCATGAGACATGGCAAAATGAGTGTATTGGGCTAATGCAACTAAAACCAGAAGGGTTTGAACAAATTTGAATCAAGGATTCAAATTTCAAATTCAATTATGGCCTTTTAAAGTGCTTTTCCTTGTTCTTATTAAAACATCAATTTAACTTGTTTGATCATGCATGAAAATAGTACAGATGGATAGATTGGATTTTTCTGATCATTTTTCATATATAATTTGTCCAATTTGGAGTTACAGAATAAAAGTTATGAATTTTTGAAGTTTAAATTATATTCTGGAATTTCCTGATTTAAATTAAATCCAGAAAATCAATTACTGCGTCAACCTGACGTCAGTGTGACGTCAGCAGGTCAACGGAACAGGTCTGGGTCAAACCTGACAGTGGGTCCCGCATGTCAGGGTGATTATTTTAATTAAAACTTAATTAAAACTAATCCTGTTTAATTAATAGGGCTGGGCCCCACCTGTCATTGACTCAGGGGAGTCAACCAGGGCCCACCCGTGGTCAAACCCGGGTCGGCTGCACCGGCGTTTAGCCGCCGGCGAGCCCGACGCGGCGGCGGGAGTGGTTTTGGCCATTTCGGCCACCAAATGGGCCGCGGAGACCACCGGAGGGGAGCTGAGGACACACCGCAGCTCTTGGCGGAGTCCGTTGAGGTCGGGGTGGCCGGAGTTGGCGCCGGCGACGACTTTGGCGGCCACCGGGGCTCGGTCGGAGGTGAACTTGGCGCTAGAGGGGTCGGTGAGGCTCGTGGAGTAGCTAGCTAGGTGTTGCGGGACTTGGTGAGTAAGATGGACACCATCTTGTGGCCGGAGTTTGGCCGGAAGCACGTCGGCGACGAGGTCCGCGGCGGTGCGGGCGTGTGATCCTCGTGCGGTGGCTACACGGCTCAGGAATGAGAGAGAGAGGGTCGGAGGAGTAGCTAGGCTCACAGCGCTCCCGTAGAGGCCACCGGTGAGGTCGGGGACGAGCTGAGGCGGCGACGGCGTTGAAGGGGATCTCCGGCGACGGTGAGCTCGGGCGAGGTCGGTGCGGTGGTCTCGGGCCGCATGAGCACACGGGGCTCGGCTGGTCGATGAAGTAGACAGCGGCGGAGCTCCTGGACACGGTGGCACGGCGTGGGGTGGACGGAGGGCGTGGCTATGGCGTGGGGGTGGCGGCGATGGCGTCAGCCATGGCTGGGGCGTGCGA
>NC_041385.1:235891710-235898482 GCF_002162155.2 Triticum dicoccoides | reverse complement strand
AGGTAAGTTTCCCCTTTTTTTCTGTTTCTGTTTCTTTTTTTAATATATCTGCAACTTTGTTGAATTTAATAAAATACCTAGGCAACTTCAAAAATCACCAAATTACTCCTGGTCCATAGTTGGATTATTTCCAACATGAAACATTTTAGTTTGGAGGTATTTGAGCATTTAAATATTTTATATAATTTTAAATGCCCAAATTCAAATATTTATGATTTAATTCAAAAACCCTAAGATGGCCTAGGAAAATGTGCACCACTTTTGGCAGGGGTTCTGAACCAAGACAAAAATGATGGGCATTTTAGAAGGGCATTTCAGGTTCATTGAAAAAGTTTTTAGTAAACCCTAGTTGGTTTCAGAGGGGACTGGGGGTTCTGTCATCCCCATTTCAAGTTTCTGATGAAAAAGTAAACATGATGCAACACTCTAATGCATGGCTAACTAGGATGTGACATTCCGATTGTACCGCTATGTGAGTTTCTCAAACATAGTTATTAACTAATTTATATTGTTTATTTCAAAATAGTCAATAGCTTATTTCCATTGACAGCTTATTTTGATTCTTCAAAGACTGTGCGGAAGATGGTAGATAAAACCCACTACACTGAAGGCACCCAATTAACGTATAAGGAGAAAAATCATCTGATCGCATTTTGTACTCTTCTTGAGAATTACAATGACTATTATCGAACTCCTCCAAATTATGGTGAATACGTGCCACTTGTGCATCTGTTGAACAATGATAACTTCTCTGGAGATACCCTGGTAAGATTTTTTAATATTACGACATCCGTGCATTTTTTGCATACTTCTAAACTAGCACATCATTGCTAACTACGAAGTTATTATTATGTTTTTCAACAGAAACTCCTGATGGATTGTGTGCCTCATCTGATGTCTCTGCATGGTCGCCTCTCAGTTCTAAACATACTGCCAGGTAAATCTACGGAGCTCACCTGTGCATATCAGATTTCTAAAACCCGTGAACACATGATCATCAGAGAATGGAAGAAATGTATGGATATTCGCAAGGAGGTTCTTGGAAGTAACATTCAGCGAAAGGCAAGAATGGGAGACAAGCTAATCTCCATTCTCCATAATGGAGAGTCAGGGGCTATCTTGTTTTTTGTTATTTTACCTTAGAAAATGTAGTATGTCTTAATCGAATGTTATAGGTCCTATGAGGTACAATATGTTTATTATGTGGTAATGTGTTAGAGTTGATAATGATGATCTTGAGGAGGTGTTATGTGATGTCAATGATGAAAACGATGATATTGAGGAGGTGTTATATGACAATGATGTATTATGATGCTAAGTTGTTAATGATATGATGATGATGATGATATTATTATATCATTGGGTGAAAGAACCACGGATTAGTTTCAAGTGGATGGACATCCACTTGAAACTAGTCCACGGTTCTTTCACCCCATGATGTAATAACTCATTATGATGTAAAAACAATCTCTAAATTCCTGTTGTATGAAAACTTGTGTAAAGGTGTATGAATACAACATGAAAAAGAAAAGAAATAAAATACTAAATAATAGTAGTAGCGCGGGTAAGGAGAAGCGCTACTACTAATTACCAGTAGCGATGTTCTAAAGAACCGCTACTACTAAGTCAATTTAGCAGTAGCGTGTGTCAAGACGCGCTATTGCTAAGCATTAGCTGTAGCGCCTTATCAGTAGTGCTCCTGCCCGTGCTACTGATAGGCCCAAAACCCGCGCTGCTGCTAGGCTTTTCCCTAGTAGTGTCTTGTTATCCTCGATGGCAACAATACAATACGTGCCTTGCAACCCTTTCTGTCACTGGGTAAGACACCGAAAGATTGAACCCAAAGCTAAGCACTTCTCCCATGGCAAGAAAGATCAATCTAGTAGGACAAACCAAACTAATAATTCGAAGATACTTGCAAAGATAACTCAATCATACATAAAAGAATTCAGAGAAGATTCAAATATTATTCATAGATAAACTTGCTCCTTAACCCACAATTCATCAGATCTGAACAAACACACCGCAAAAAGAGTTTACATCAAATAGATCTCCACAAGAGAGGGGGAGAACATTGTATTGATATCCAAAAACAGAGAAGAAGCCATCTAGCTAATAACTATGGACCCATAGGTATGTGGTAAACTACTCACAACTCATCGGAGGGGCTATGGTGTTGATGTATAAGCCCTCCGTGGTCGATTCCCCCTCTGGCGGAGCGCCGGTGAAGGCTCCAAGATGGGATCTCGCGGATACAGAAGGTTACGGCGGTGGAAATTGTGTTTTGTTGGCTCCCTAGATGTTTTCGGGGTACGTAGGCTTATATAGGAGGAAGAAGTACGTCGGTGGCCGCCCGAGGGGCCCACGAGACAGGGGGCGCGTCCTATGAGGGGGCGCGCCCTCCTATCTCGTGGAGGCCTCGGCTGCTTCTTGACTTGCACTCCAAGTCCTCTGGATCACGTTCGTTCCAAAAATCATGCTCCCAAAGGTTTCATTCCGTTTGGACTTCGTTTGATATTCCTTTTCTTCAAAATGCTGAAATAGGCAAAAAAACAGCAATACGGGCTGGGCCCCCGATTAGTAGGTTAGTCCCAAAAATGATATAAATGTGTAAAATAAAGCCCATAAACATCCAAAAGGGGTAATGTAATAGCATGGAACAATAAAAAATTATAGATACGTTGGAGACTTATCAGATCCCGCCCGTCTACGACACCCGCACCAAGAATATGCGTGCCATGGAGGCGACCGCTGTCGGCATGGAGCAGCTGCAGGGCGAGGAGCTGAAGGACCACCTATAGCGCGTGAACGAGCTCCTCGACGCCCCCAACACGCAGCAAGACCGCCTCAAACATCCCGCAAGATTTGTCTCGCACCACGCCAACAACCCCGAGCAGCAAAACATGGCGTCCTCGATGGCAACAATACAATACGTGCCTTGCAAACCTTTCTGTCACTGGGTAAGGACACCACAAGATTGAACCCAAAGCTAAGCACTTCTCCCATGGCAAGAAAGATCAATCTAGTAGGACAAACCAAACTAATAATTCGAAGATACTTGCAAAGATAACTCAATCATACATAAAAGAACTCAGAGAAGATTCAAATATTATTCATAGATAAACTTGCTCATTAACCCACAATTCATCAGATCTCGACAAACACACCGCAAAAGTTGTTTACATCGAATAGATCTCCACAAGAGAGGGGGAGAACATTGTATTGAGATCCAAAAAGAGAGAAGAAGCCATCTAGCTAATAACTACGGACCCGTAGGTCTGTGGTAAACTACTCACAACTCATCGGAGGCGCAAGGATGTTGATGTAGAAGCCCTCCATGGTCGATTCCCCCTCCGGCAGAGTGCCGGGGTAGGCTCCCAGATGGGATCTCATGGATACAGAAGGTTACGGTGGTGGAAATTGTGTTTCGTGGTGCCCCCGGATGTTTTCGGGGTATGTAGGTATATATAGGAGGAAGAAGTATGTCAGGACCCCGACTCGATGTCACATCGATCTAGCCGGTAACACCTCATATCACTTTGCGGCCTCACGCACGGTATCCCCACGGGTGTCGCCTTACCTTTGCCCGGGACCGTTTGCGCCTTTTGGCTCACGTATATGATAGTGTCGCTAGCATCCATATGATAAGGAGCCCGGGCTGACATGACTAGTCGTAAACCCAAAGTGGCACAGACTTACAGGGACAGGCATCCATGACCCAGCTTCGAACGTGTCGGTCATCAGCAAGTGGGTCCGGGCTATAGCACTGGGCTAGCAGGACTCCGGTAAACCGGGCTGTAGCGGGCTAACAGGACTCCGGTACTCAAAGCGTGACATTTCCCCGAAGGGACAGACACAGGAACGAAGAAGGACACATGCCAGCCAGCCTAAGTGTTCCAGAGCAGTAGCAAGCTACCATGGCTCAGCGGTAACACTAGGAGACATTTCCCGGTAAGAGAGGCTACTAAAGATAAACAACTAGATGGTCAGATCCCACACATACCAAGCATTTCAATCATACACACAATATGCTCGATATGTGCGAATACAACGAAGCATCACAACATGACTCTATGACACAAGTACTTTATTTAAGGCTCAGGGAGCCATACATAACATACACAAAGGTACGGGTCTCACGACCCAACATACAAGTCATACAGTCATACAAACCAGCAGCGGAAGTAACTTGTCTGAGTACAGACAACTAGTAAAATAAAAGAGGCTTGGAAAGCCTAGCTATACTACGTGGTCCTTCACAAGCTCAGGGTCACCACCTGGGTCTTTAGCCTACTCGTTGATGTCAACGTCTACATAGAACCCATCAGAAGGGGTTGCAGCGTCTTCTGTAAAATGTAGATTATAGCAACATGAGTACAAAGGTACTCAGCAAGACTTACATCAGATCCTACATACATGCATATTATCAAGAAGGGTTGGTGGAGTTATTGCAGCAAGCCAGCTTTGACTCTTGGCTAGACTATCCTACGATACTCCAACTTGAAAAGGTTTTGCGCACACGAGTCCACTACTCACCACTTCAATACATTACCGAGGATCCACCTCCGTCTTCCTACGGAAGAGCCATCCTTGGCACTCACACTTATCTTGAGGCTTTTAGTAGTTTCCATTTACTTGTCTACGAACTGTATAGGCAACCAAGTAGTCCTTTACCGCGGACGCGGCTATTCGAATAGATCATGTTAACCCTGCAGGGGTGTACTTCTTCATACATGTTTCCACCACTTAGCGTCTGCACACGTCATGTGCTCGGCAGACTTCAAGCGAAAGCCGACGTGGGTGTAGACCACGACCTACCTAAACACTTAAGCCTCTAGTCCAGGTTTATCGCCTATTCAGGTTCCATCCGCAGGGAGTCCGGCCGAGGTTTCCCATACGGCCCCGAACGATGTGAACAGGGTTCCCGAGATACCTAACGGGTATTCGGTACACCCGGCCACGTACCTACCGCATCACAGCCCACCCCTACGGTCAGCGTTGTCCACGGCCTCCAGTAGGCTACAAACACCAGAAACTACTTGCAACTCCTGGACAGAGAGCTAGGGTGAATAAGAAGTCGAGCGGGGTCATATTTCAGGGCCCAATGCATGGTAGTAGCTGTATCTTAAATCACATATACAGATCTCAGTGCTTAAGGTCGGCTTCAATGAAACAACCCACCATGTACTCCTACATGGCCTCTCATCGATACCTTTACCAAATCGTGTTCACCACACCACTCTCATTACCGACATTAACATTTCACTCTAGCCCATCACCTAGATGAACCAGACCTGACACGACTCTAAGCATAGCAGGCATAGCAAGGTAGGAACAACACATACACATGGCTCAATCAACTCCTACACATGCTAGTGGGTTTCATCTAGTTACTGTGGCAATGACAGGTCATGCAGAGGAAATGGGTTCAACTACCGTAGCACACAGCAGTTTGAAACGCGTTGTCTTAATGCAGTAAAAGATAGCAGGAGCGAGAACATGGGATTGTATCGATATGATCAAATGGTTGGTTGCTTGCCTGATGGTTCGATGCACTGATACGGTTCTTCGTTAGGGTAATCACGGTACTCCTCGGAGGCAGAACCTGTCGCAAAGGGCATCGATACACAAGCATCACCAAACAATGTGCAACAATATGATGCATGCATGAAACATGGCAATATGAGTGTGTTGGGCTAATGCAACTAAAACCAGAAGGGTTTGAACAAATTTGAATCAAAGATTCAAATTTCAAACTCAAACATGGCCTTTTAAAGTGCTTTTCCTTGTTCTGCTTAAAACATCAATTTAACTTGTTTGATCATGCATGAAAATAGTACAGATGGATAGATTGGATTTTTCTGATCATTTTTCATATATAATTTGTCTGATTTGGAGTTACAGAATAAGAGTTATGAATTTTTGAAGTTTAAATAATATTCTGGAATTTCCTGATTAAATTTAAATCCAGAAATATAATTATTGCGCCAGCATGACGTCAGCATGACGTCAGTGGTCAACTGCGGCTGGCTGAAGTCAAACCTGACGTGTGGGGCCCACACGTCAGTGACAGGGGGGTTAAACAGGGTTAAATTAATCCTAATTACTAATTAGTGGCGCTGGGGCCCGCTAGTCAGTGTCAGGGGGTTAACTAACAGTGGTTAGCGCTAATCCTAATTAGCTACAGGGCTGGGCCCACCTGTCAGGGACTCAGGGGGGGTTCCTGCCGTGGTCAAAGTGGGTCAACCCCACCGGCGACGTGACGCCGGCGAGGCCCGAGACGGCGGCGCGATGCGGAATCGCGCTATAGGGCACGGGAGAGGCCGTGCTTGGGCTCGTTGGAAAGCTCTTGCTCCCGCGCGTCGAACGGTGGCCGTGGCTGGGCCTGGGGTGGCCGGAGTCGACGGCGGCGAGCTCGGCTGCGGCCGCCGGAGTTCGGGTGCGGTCGGGAACGATGTTGCAGGGGGTTAGGGGAGGTGTTGGTGCGTGCTACGTGCTCCTGGTGAGGTGTGGAGCACGATAGTGTGCTCGGTTGGGTGCTACGGTGACCGTGGCCACGACGGCGACATCGCCGGCGGCGTGGAGCTCTCGGCCAAGGTGGGGCTAGGGCCTAGAGGTCGGGAGAGACCAGGGAAGAAGGGGGAAACAATCCGGGGGCTCACCGCGGAACTGCAGGGATGGTTAGCGGGCTCGGGGACGCGCTGGAGACGACGAATTCGACGGCGACGATGGTCGGAGCCTGAAGAGGGGAACGGCGACGTGGCGGCGATGC
>NC_041385.1:235881377-235891456 GCF_002162155.2 Triticum dicoccoides | reverse complement strand
CCGTGTGAGAGAGAGAGCGAGGGGAGGAGGGAGAGCCGGGGGAGAGTGAGAGAGAGCAGGGGGAGAGGCGTGGCATCGTCCAGGGGCATGAAGGCGAGGAGGGGAGGGCAGGCAGGCAGGGAGAGAGGTGGCGTGGCGCGGTGGCGCGTGCGCGCGCCGGCCACACTCCCCTCCCTCTGTCGGGACGAAGACGACAGAGGAGGGAGACGGGCTGGGCCGCCTGCTGGCTGGGCCGGCCAGCTGGCTGGGCTGCACAGGGAGGAGCCCAGGTAAGCTTCTCCCTTTTATTTTTTTTCTGTTTTCTAATTTCTGACATTTGTTTTGATTTAAATAATATATTAAATCATTTATTTAACTTATGCCAATTTTTGCAGGGGCTAGATATATTATTCCAGAGCTCCTTTATAATTGGCATAATATTTGGACATATATTAATATATATAGAAATATATTTCCAATGCAAATATTTATGCATTAATTCCAAATGCCCATAATAAATGTCCATGAGCCACTAAAAATATTGGTTTGATTTTTATCTCTGTCCAATATTTCCAGAGAGCAACATGAGCATTTTCTTGGACCCTTTTGGAGAAATTTTTATTTGGGTCATTTTCAAAATGATTCTGAGGGTTTCACAGATCCCCATTTCAAGTTTCTGATGAAAGAGTAAACATGATGCAACACTCTAATGCATGACTAGCTAGGGTGTGACAACTCACCCCCACTCAAAAGAATCTCGTCCCGAGATTTGGGTTCCTCCGGGAAGAAGGCGGGGTACTCAAGTCGAAGACGATCCTCCCTTTCCCAAGTTGCTTCATCCTCAGAATGGTGCGACCATTGAACCTTGAGAAACTTAATATTATGACGTCGGGTGGTACGTTCGGCTTGATCGAGGATACGAATGGGGTACTCTCGATATGTAAGATTATCTTGGAGATCAAGCGTTTCATGGTCCACTCCACGGATAGGATCCGAGAAGCAACGCCTGAGTTGAGAAACGTGGAAGACATCGTGAACTCTGGAGAGGTGCGGAGGTAGTTCCAACTGGTAGGCAACTTCTCCTCGTTTGGTAAGAATGCGAAAAGGTCCAATGTAACGAGGAGCCAATTTGCCTTTGATACCGAAACGATGGGTTCCCTTCAGAGGGGTGACCCGAAGATAAGCCTTCTCGTCAACCTCGAAAGTCATAGCCCTATGTTTTCGGTCATATTGACTCTTTTGACGAGATTGGGCTGTTTTCAACTTTTCACGAACGATACGAACTTGTTCTTCTGCTTCCTGAATCATATCCGGGCCAAAGAATTGTCTTTCCCCGGTCTTTGACCAGTTAAGGGGTGTTCGACATCGTCGTCCATAGAGAACTTCAAAAGGGGCTTTACCCAAGCTAGATTGATAGCTGTTGTTATAAGCGAATTCGGCAAATGGAAGGCACTTCTCCCAGTCCATTCCGAATGAGATAACAGAGGCTCGAAGCATGTCTTCTAGAATCTGATTGACGCGTTCCACTTGACCACTCGACTGAGGGTGGAAGGCGGTGCTAAAGGAGAGACGGGTTCCCATAGCATTTTGGAAGCTTTCCCAAAATCGAGAGGTGAAAAGACTTCCTCGATCCGAGTTAATTTCCAAAGGAACACCATGGAGAGACACTATTCGGGAGATGTACAAATCTGCCAGCTGACTAGCGGTTATACTCTCACGAACAGGTAAGAAATGGGCTACTTTGGAAAGACGATCGACCACGACGAAAATAGCATTATTCCCTCTCTTGGTCCTGGGAAAACCGGTAATGAAATCCATACCAATTTTATCCCATTTCCATTCAGGAATAGCTAAGGGTTGAAGGGTGCCAGCAGGCCGTTGGTGCTCTGCTTTTACACGACGACAGACGTCGCAATTAGCAATAAACTGAGCAATTTCTCTCTTCATCCTAGTCCACCAGAACCTCTGGCGTAGGTCCTGATACATCTTAGTACTACCGGGATGAATAGTGAGAGGAGATTCATGAGCTTCTTTAAGGATCAACTGCCGTAGATGCTGGTTCTTGGGAACCACTAGACGGTTCTCAAAGTACACAACACCATGATCATTTGTGGAGAAACAACTAGCACCTCCGCTAGCAATGTTCTCTTTGATTTTAGATATTCCCTTATCTCGCTTTTGGGCAGCGATGATTTGATCCGTAAGAGTAGGTTTTGCCACCAAGGTGGAAAGAAAACCTTGAGTTACAATGTGAAGGTTAAGCTTCCGAAAGTCCTCATGGAGAAGCGGTTGACTTTGTTGTAACATCAGGTTGTTACAATAAGATTTACGACTTAGCGCATCAGCCATGACGTTGGCTTTCCCTGGGGTGTAGGTTATTCCTAAGTCGAAGTCTGTGATCAATTCATCCCAACGTCTCTGCCTGAGATTCAAATCCGGTTGGGTGAAAATGTACTTCAGACTTTGGTGATCAGTGAATATTTCGCAACGATTACCGAGGAGGTAATGTCGCCAGGTCTTAAGTGCATAGACTACGGCTGGAAGCTCTAGATCATGAGTAATATAATTCTCCTCATGTGGGTGCAATTGCCGTGAAGCGTAAGCAATTACGTGTCGATCTTGCATAAGAATGCAACCTAGTCCTTGTCGCGAGGCGTCGCAGTAGATAACAAAGTCCTTGGAAAAGTCTGGCGGTACCAGTCCGGGAGCAGAAGTCAGGCGTCTTTTCAGTTCCTGAAAGCTGTGCTCACATTGTGGAGTCCACTCGAACTTCTTATCTTTCTTGAGGAGTTCGGTTAGAGGCTTAGCAACTTTGGAGAAGTTCTCGACGAAGCGACGACAATAACTCGCTAAACCCAGAAAACTCCGAACTTGCTTGACCGATTCAGGTGGAGTCCAATTAAGGACAGCTTGAACTCACTCAGGGTTAACAGCGATACCTTTACCAGATATTACATGACCCAGATAGGTCACTTCTGACAACCAGAATTCACATTTAGAGAATTTGGCATAAAGGCGATGCTCTCGAAGTTTCTTCAACACTAGCCTTAAATGTTCGGCATGTTCTTCCTCGTTCTTGGAGTAGATGAGTATATCATCGAGGTAAACCACGACGAATTTATCCAAATACTCCATGAAGATTGAGTTCATTAACCGAGAAAAGGTGGCTGGAGCGTTGGTTAAACCGAAGGACATGACGGTGTACTCGTATTGGCCATAACGAGTAACAAAGGCCGTTTTAGGAATGTCCCCGTTTCTAATTTTGATTTGATGGTAGCCCAACCTCAAATCCATCTTGGAGAAGACTGAGGATCCAGCAAGCTGATCATACAGATCGTTGATCCTGGGAAGTGGATATTTGTTCTTGATTGTGACCAAATTGACAGGTCGGTAATCTACCACCATCCGGTCCGTACCATCCTTCTTCTTAACGAATAGAACGGGGCAAGCCCACGGAGATGAGCTAGGTCGGATGAAACCCTTTTTCAAGGACTCATCGAGTTGTTTCTTAAGCTCGGCTAGTTCTAGAGGTGCCATCTTATAAGGTCTTCTAGCAATCGGAACGGTTCCTGGAATGAGGTCTATTACGAACTCAACATCCCTATCAGGTGGAACACCTGGCAATTCTTCTGGAAAAACATCCGGGAAGTCACGGACTACCGGAACGTCCTCAAGGTCTGGCAAAGGGCTGGCGTTAAGCGAATATAATTGTCGCTTGGCTATTCGGGTCAAGACATGGACTATCTTCCCCGAAGGATGGGTGAGTTGAACAGTCCTAGAGAAGCAATCAATTTTGGCTTGATGAGCTGACATCCAGTCCATACCCAAAATGATATTAATATCTGAAGATTTAAGGGCTATCAAAGACGCGAGGAAAACAAGTCTGTCGACTTGGATTTCATTTCCAAAACTTACCCTAGAGGTCTGCCATCTAGACCCGGGAGTAGAAATTTCCATAGTGGATGGCATGTCACAGAATGCAACGTTATGCAAACGAGCATAATTTTCGGATATAAAAGAATGAGAGGCTCCTGTATCGAAAAGAACAGATGCCGGGTGGAAATTAACAAGAAGCGTACCGAGAACGACGTTGGGATCCTCTTGAGCTTCTTCGGCAGAGATACAGTTGACATGGCCACGTGAAGCGGTGACCGGCTTGGCGTGGAATATTTTTCCTGTCGGCTTGCCACGGCCAACAGCTTTAGCAGACTGGTTGGGGTTGGTCTGGGGACACTCACGCATATAGTGACCAGATTCCCCACACTTGAAACAAGTCACGGAACTGGTACGTGGAGGAGCATTATTGATTGGACCCCCATAGGGCTTGGCCGGTGCAGACTGTTGAACGGGGCGAGGCGCCTGGAAAGATGGCCTCGGTGTGAACCTGGGTGGCAGGGCGGTGTTGGGTACCCACACGCGGCGCTTCTGAGGACCAGCACCGGATGAGGAACCCATGTCACGGCCATGCTTGCGTGTTGCGTCATGGTCAGTCTGACCAGTTTCAGCACTGATGGCTTTGTTGACAAGTTTTTGAAAAGATGTGCACTCATGCAGACGGAGGTCGCGGCGAAGCTCGGGACTAAGGCCCTTACGGAACCTTGCTTGCTTCTTGGCGTCAGTAGAAACTTCCTCAGTTGCATATCGGGCGAGATTACCAAACTCCCTGCTATAGGCATCCACAGAAAGTCGGCCCTGGGTGAAACTGCAAAATTCTTCACGTTTACGGTCCATGAGACCCTCCGGAATATGATGCTCACGGAAAGCCTCGCTGAACTCAGCCCAAGCAGTGACATGGCCCGCTGGGCGCATAGCTCCATAATTTTCCCACCATAGACTGGCGGGGCCTTCAAGATGATATGCAGCAAAGGTGACCTTGTCAGCCTCAGCTACTAGCGCGTAACGCAGCTTGTGAGAGATACTGCGAAGCCAGTCATCAGCGTCGAGAGGCTCGACGGAGTGGTGGAACGTGGGTGGATGCAATTTGATAAAATCACTGAGTGACACCACGTTAGCCCTCTGATGGTGTGCTGTATTCTGTTCAATACGCTCCAGCAAACGGTTGGTCTCCCGCTTGTTTCTCTCAGCTTCCATCATAACCTCGGCTAGTGATGGAGGATGAGGCAGATTTTCATTCCTGCCCTCACTGCCTTCGGCCTGCTCTTGAGAAGCAGGGTTAGCGCGCGTGTTGACCATCCTAGGTAACAAGACAATGATTTAGTCAGAACGATAAAATTCCGACATAGGATACAGAATGTAAGGAATAATTCGGAATGCAAGATGATCATCCGTATGACATGGTAAATACAGAAACTGCTTCTTTATTCCATCGTCATACACACCATACAGGGTTTAGTACAAGACCAAACAAAGTACTATTACGGTGAAAAAGGATTACATCTCATCGGAGGCATTCCAAGCTCCTATACATTATTTTTCTACACCTCCGGAAGGAGTACAAACTAGGTCATATCCCACGAGTCACGCGGGACGATAGACGACACAGCTAGTGCGAACTAGTGATACTACCACTAACTCAGACCGATCCGTAGTAGTCCTCGTAAAAGTCACCTCCATAGCCTGGAAGCTCAACATGATCATCCGGAAACAGACGGTCTCACGGAGCTTGTGGACCATAAGGGCTAGGATGAGGCCTTGGACCAACAAACGGTGGCCTACGGGGACCGCGAGGTGGGGTGATGCCTCCTACATCACGCCAAACCATCACGTCCGGCAGAGCAGATCTCACAGGATAGAGATCGCGCATATCCGAATATCCAGCTTGCACCGCCGGTGCGAACCGAGTCAAAGTGGCCCAGTGGTCAGCACGGGTATTGAAGAGCTCTAACCTCAAGGCCCGATTTTCACGGTCCTTATCCTCGAGCATCTCAGCAGTGGTGCGAGTCCATGAATCCTCCTGAGTGGGGTCAGCATAAATAGCCTGGAGATACCCTTGTGCTCCCGGAAGTGATCCTGGCATATACCGGAAATCAGAGTCCCGAAATAGACCAGATCTGACTCGCATAATGGTCATCATAGAGTAGGCGGCGTCCTGCACAGCCATCTCAATAGTAACCCCGAGTCCATAGGAGCAGTGAAGGGGCTCGGTGGATCCAGGATAAGATGGAAATATCCTGATAGTGCAGAGATACTGGCTTTGATTGAAGTCCCGGAATTGCTCTTCGACCGTGTACTCAGGATACCAGCGGTATCCAGCCTCAGTCATTACCCTGACCAACTTAGCAGTATGGCCGGGTACATCTAGGCATCGAGTCAGGCGAACCACTTGATTGAGGTCGCGAGTGGCCATCTGAAAGCACAATCATAATGCAAAGGCATTAGAATTTCTAGCAAAATTTCGGCAGCATAACAGCTGTAAATGCTCAAAAAGAATTTTGAGACATTTGACAAAGGATTTCGTACATACTCAACATCATCATATCAAAGTTCTGAAACCATTCTAACAACATAGGGTGGTAGTAGAACTGAACTAGGCTTGTATCCATCAAACCTATAAGGTACTACTGATTAGTAACACGTGATCCTGATAGAGAGAACAGATCCTAATTCCTTAGTCCCCGGAGGAAGAATAGACTGACTCAGATCAGAATGTCATAAGATAAGGAGTAAAAAGAGCCTTACGTTCCATCCCACAAACAATTCCCCTACATATAACTAAAGAATTTCTAGACTCAACATCGACCAGTTTGGCTTGGAGAACCTACAGGCAGTCCGGCTCTGATGCCAACGCTGTCAGGACCCCGACTCGATGTCACATCGATCTAGCCGGTAACACCTCATATCACTTTGCGGCCTCACGCACGGTATCCCCACGGGTGTCGCCTTACCTTTGCCCGGGACCGTTAACGCCTTTTGGCTCACGTATATGATAGTGTCGCTAGCATCCATATGATAAGGAGCCCGGGCTGACATGACTAGTCGTAAACCCAAAGTGGCACAGACTTACAGGGACAGGCATCCATGACCCAGCTTCGAACGTGTCGGTCATCAGCAAGTGGGTCCGGGCTGTAGCACTGGGCTAGCAGGACTCTGGTAAACCGGGCTGTAGCGAGCTAACAGGACTCCGGTACTCAAAGCGTGACATTTCCCCGAAGGGACAGACACAGGAACGAAGAAGGACACATGCCGGCCAGCCTAAGTGTTCCAGAGCAGTAGCAAGCTACCATGGCTCAGCGGTAACACTAGGAGACATTTCTCGGTAAGAGAGGCTAGTAAAGATAAACAACTAGATGGTCAGATCCCACACATACCAAGCATTTCAATCATACACACAATATGCTCGATATGTGCGAATACAACGAAGCATCACAACATGACTCTATGACACAAGTACTTTATTTAAGGCTCAGGGAGCCATACATAACATACACAAAGGTACGGGTCTCACGACCCAACATACAAGTCATACAGTCATACAAACCAGCAGCGGAAGTAACTTGTCTGAGTACAGACAACTAGTAAAATAAAAGAGGCTTGGAAAGCCTAGCTATACTACGTGGTCCTTCACAAGCTCAGGGTCACCACCTGGGTCTTTAGCCTACTCGTTGATGTCAACGTCTACATAGAACCCATCAGAAGGGGTTGCAGCGTCTTCTGTAAAAATGTAGATTATAGCAACATGAGTATAAAGGTACTCAGCAAGACTTACATCAGATCCTACATACATGCATATTATCAAGAAGGGTTGGTGGAGTTATTGCAGCAAGCCAGCTTTGACTCTTGGCTAGACTATCCTACGATACTCCAACTTGAAAAGGTTTTGCGCACACGAGTCCACTACTCACCACTTCAATACATTACCGAGGATCCACCTCCGTCTTCCTACGGAAGAGCCATCCTTGGCACTCACACTTATCTTGAGGCTTTTAGTAGTTTCCATTTACTTGTCTACGAACTGTATAGGCAACCAAGTAGTCCTTTACCGCAGACGCGGCTATTCGAATAGATCATGTTAACCCTGCAGGGGTGTACTTCTTCATACATGTTTCCACCACTTAGCGTCTGCACACGTCATGTGCTCGGCAGACTTCAAGCGAAAGCCGACGTGGGTGTAGACCACGACCTACCTAAACACTTAAGCCTCTAGTCCAGGTTTATCGCCTATTCAGGTTCCATCCGCAGGGAGTCCGGCCGAGGTTTCCCATACGGCCCCGAACGATGTGAACAGGGTTCCCGAGATACCTAACGGGTATTCGGTACACCCGGCCACGTACCTACCGCATCACAGCCCACCCCTACGGTCAGCGCTGTCCACGGCCTCCAGTAGGCTACAAACACCAGAAACTACTTGCAACTCCTGGACAGAGAGCTAGGGTGAATAAGAAGTCGAGCGGGGTCATATTTCAGGGCCCAATGCATGGTAGTAGCTGTATCTTAAATCACATATACAGATCTCAGTGCTTAAGGTCGGCTTCAATGAAACAACCCACCATGTACTCCTACATGGCCTCTCATCGATACCTTTACCAAATTGTGTTCCCCACACCACTCTCATTACCGACATTAACATTTCACTCTAGCCCATCACCCAGATGAACCAGACCTGACACGACTCTAAGCATAGCAGGCATAGCAAGGTAGGAACAACACATACACATGGCTCAATCAACTCCTACACATGCTAGTGGGTTTCATCTAGTTACTGTGGCAATGACAGGTCATGCAGAGGAAATGGGTTCAACTACCGTAGCACACAGCAGTTTGAAACGCGTTGTCTTAATGCAGTAAAAGAGAGCAGGAGCGAGAACATGGGATTGTATCGATATGATCAAATGGTTGGTTGCTTGCCTGATGGTTCGATGCACTGATACGGTTCTTCGTTAGGGTAATCACGGTACTCCTTGGAGGCAGAACCTGTCGCAAAGGGCATCGATACACAAGCATCACCAAACAATGTGCAACAATATGATGCATGCATGAAACATGGCAATATGAGTGTGTTGGGCTAATGCAACTAAAACTAGAAGGGTTTGAACAAATTTGAATCAAAGATTCAAATTTCAAACTCAAACATGGCCTTTTAAAGTGCTTTTCCTTGTTCTGCTTAAAACATCAATTTAACTTGTTTGATCATGCATGAAAATAGTACAAATGGATAGATTGGATTTTTCTGATCATTTTTCATATATAATTTGTCTGATTTGGAGTTACAGAATAAAAGTTATGAATTTTTGAAGTTTAAATAATATTCTGGAATTTCCTGATTAAATTTAAATCCAGAAATATAATTATTGCGCCAGCATGACGTCAGCATGACGTCAGTGGTCAACTGCGGCTGGCTGAAGTCAAACCTGACGTGTGGGGCCCACACGTCAGTGACAGGGGGGTTAAACAGGGTTAAATTAATCCTAATTACTAATTAGTGGCGCTGGGGCCCACTAGTCAGTGTCAGGGGGTTAACTAACAGTGGTTAGCGCTAATCCTAATTAGCTACACGGCTGGGCCCACCTGTCAGGGACTCAGGGGGGGTTCCTGCCGTGGTCAAAGTGGGTCAACCCCACCGTCGACGTGACGCCGGCGAGGCCCGAGACGGCGGCGCGATGCGGAATCGTGCTATAGGGCACGGGAGAGGCCGTGCTTGGGCTCGTTGGAAAGCTCTTGCTCCCGCGCGTCGAACGGTGGCCGTGGCTGGGCCTGGGGTGGCCGGAGTCGACGGCGGCGAGCTCGGCTGCGGCCGCCGGAGTTCGGGTGCGGTCGGGAACGATGTTGCAGGGGGTTAGGGGAGGTGTTGGTGCGTGCTACGTGCTCCTGGTGAGGTGTGGAGCACGATAGTGTGCTCGGTTGGGTGCTACGGTGACCGTGGCCACGACGGCGACATCGCCGGCGGCGTGGAGCTCTCGGCCAAGGTGGGGCTAGGGCCTAGAGGTCGGGAGAGACCAGGGAAGAAGGGGGAAACGATCCGGGGGCTCACCGCGGAACTGCAGGGATGGTTAGCGGGCCCGGGGACGCGCTGGAGACGACGAATTCGACGGCGACGATGGTCGGAGCCTGAAGAGGGGAACAGCGACGTGGCGGCGATGCAGGGCTTCCGGGGAGCTGTGGAGCGGTGGGGAGGAAGAGGGGGTCGTGGCGGAGCTTCTGAG
>NC_041385.1:235844039-235881075 GCF_002162155.2 Triticum dicoccoides | reverse complement strand
GGCCGTGTGAGAGAGAGAGCGAGGGGAGGAGGGAGAGCCGGGGGAGAGTGAGAGAGAGCAGGGGGAGAGGCGTGGCGTCGTCCAGGGGCATCGAGGCGAGGAGGGGAGGGCAGGCAGGCAGGGAGAGAGGTGGCGTGGCGCGGTGGCGCGCGCGCGCCGGCCACACTCCCCTCCCTCTGTCGGGATGAAGACGACAGAGGAGGGAGACGGGCTGGGCCGCCTGCTGGCTGGGCCGGCCAGCTGGCTGGGCTGCACAGGGAGGAGCCCAGGTAAGCTTCTCCCTTTTATTTTTTTTCTGTTTTCTAATTTCTGACATTTGTTTTGATTTAAATAATATATTAAATCATTTATTTAACTTATGCCAATTTTTGCATGGGCTAGATATATTATTCCAGAGCTCCTTTATAATTGGCATAATATTTGGACATATATTAATATATATAGAAATATATTTCCAATGCAAATATTTATGCATTAATTCCAAATGCCCATAATAAATGTCCATGAGCCACTAAAAATATTGGTTTGATTTTTATCTCTGTCCAATATTTCCAGAGAGCAACATGAGCATTTTCTTGGACCCTTTTGGAGAAATTTTTATTTGGGTCATTTTCAAAATGATTCTGAGGGTTTCACAGATCCCCATTTCAAGTTTTTGATGAAAGAGTAAACATGATGCAACACTCTAATGCATGAATAGCTAGGGTGTGACAAAGTACGTCGGTGGCCGCCCGAGGGGCCCACGAGACAGGGGGCATGCCCTACAGAGGGGGGGCACGGCCTCCTATCTTGTGGGGGCCTCAGCTGCTTCTTGACTTGCACTCCAAGTCCTCTAGATCCTGTTCGTTCCAAAAATCACACTCCCGAAGGTTTCATTCCGTTTGGACTCCGGTTGATATTCCTTTTCTTCGAAATACTGAAGGGTTAATTATCCTTTTGCCCTTAGTGGTGTCCATGTGCTCAGTTTTGCCCTCAGATGCGAATTGTCCTCAGTTTTGCCCCTAGTCTGAGCATAGCAACTACGACGAGGCCAAACGGCCATATTTGAGTGGGTTCCGTCCGCCGCCGTTCGTAGTTGTGGGTCCGGAGCTTACACGTGGGACCGCGTGGACGTCGGTCCGGAGCTGACATGTAGGCCCATGCAACTAAATCCCCAAATCATTCTAGCTCACATCCATCCGCCCGGCCGGCTGTCCTGCGCCGCCGCCGCCGCCACCTGCGCCGCGGCCAGCACCTGCCCCGCCACCAGCTACACAGCCTGCTCCGCCGCTACCTCCCTGCGCCTACGCTCCACGTCTACCTGTGACGCCCACAAACTTCTTGCGACGCCACAGGTGGGGCGCCCGCCACCTGCTCGATTCGCAGCGCGGCCTCCTTCCGTGCGCCCGGCCGGAGCGCTCAAAGGTGGGGGGCTGCTGGAGCTATTTGAACTAGGAGGAAGAACCCTAGGGCGAAATGGTGAGCAGCGGCGACCCCGGAGTATTTGGCGAGGCAGGCATCAGGCCGGAGATCCACCGCGTCCACGACTGGGTTCCCGAGGGGTAAGTCTCGCCTCTTGTTTAGATTGAGCTTAGTTCTGCATTTGAACACTCGATTCGAGTAGGTTTGCCCAATTAGTGTGCTGATTGCGTCTCTGTTTTTTGCCGGTTAGGATGGAGTTGCGGTTTGCTTTCATGGTGCACATTAGAAGGGACCGGTACATGTTCGATGCAAAGGATAAGAAGAAATACCAAGGAGGTTTTGATTATCGGTTGCCAATGGCTAGTAATTGGAGTTTCAGACAATTTGGGGAGGTAATTTGTAGCCAATATCCTTGGGGTTTGCTTGATGAAGTGGTATACAAATAATATGATGGGGAAAAGAATTGGGTGACAGTTAGTAATGATGAAGAGCTAGCTACCATGTTTGTTAGGCATAAAGACGTAGATAATTTTCATGCGAGGTTGCATGTTGATGTGCTTGAGCAGGCATTCGGACCTAGGATGGCGGGTGCAACATCTCGGGGAGAATCAAGTCGTCGTAATGGCATCTCTAGCCAGAACAGTTCAGTTGGTGCACGGTGACGTGGTGGCTCGACAAGTGTGGGCAACAGGAGTAGGGTCCCCCTTGAAGTGGAGCCTGATGGCTACAATTCTAGGGTTGATGAAGAGAAGTTATATTCTGATGTTATTCGGAATTTACGACGGGCACCTCAGACTGAAAACCAAGATGAGGCTCACAATGCAGTCCGTGTGGATGATGATGCGATGGGTGAGGACGAAGACTGAGGGAGTCCTGGACTAGGGGGTGTCCGGATAGCCGGACTATCATCGTCAGCCGGACTCCAAGACTATGAAGATACAAGATTGAAGACTTCGTCCCGTGTCCGAATGGGACTTTCCTTGGCGTGGAAGGCAAGCTTGGCAATACGAATATGTAGATCTCCTACCATTGTAACTGACTCTGTGTAACCCTGGCCCTCCCCGGTGTCTATATAAACCGGAGGGTTTTAGTCCGTAGGACGAACAACCATTACAACAATCATACCATAGGCTAGCTTCTAGGGTTTAGCCTCCTTGATCTCGTGGTAGATCCACTCTTGTACTACCCATATCATCAATATCAATCAAGCAAGAGTAGGGTTTTACCTCCATCGAGAGGGCCCGAACCTGGGTAAAAACATCGTGTCCCTTGTCTCCTGTTACCATCCGCCTAGACGCACAGCTCGGGACCCCCTACCCGAGATCCGCCGGTTTTGACACCGACATTGGTGCTTTCATTGAAAGTTCCTCTGTGTCGTCACCGATAGGCTTGATGGCTTCTTTAATCAACAACAGCGCAGTCCTGGGTGAGACTTATCTCCCCGGACAGATCTTCGTATTCGGCGGCTTCGCACTGCGGGCTAATTCACTTGGCCATCTGGAGCAGATCGAAAGCTACGCCCCTTCCCATCAGGTCAGATTTGGAAGCCTAAACTTCACGGCAGATATCCGCGGGGACTTGATCTTCGATGGATCCGAGCCGCAGCCGAGTGTGCCGCACTGTCACGATGGGCATGACCTAACTCTGCCGCCGGACAGTACCTTGGAAGCCTCACACGAATCCGCTCCGACCCATAGTTCAGAGCCGATCACGCAGATCGAGGACGGGTGGCTGGACACCTCCTCGGGAGCTGCAACTTCCACGGCGATGGAGCCGAACACTAACCTCGTCCATTATAAAGCTCGTGACTCCGAGGTGCCGGACTCCTTGCCGGACTGCGAACCTCCTGCGCCCCTGCCAATCGAATCCGATTGGGCGCCGATCATGGAGTTCACCGCGGCGGACATCTTTCAGCACTCACCCTTTGGAGACATCCTAAATTCGCTAAAGCATCTCTCGCTATCCGGAGAGCCCTGGCCGGACTACGGCCAGGATGGTTGGGATGTGGACAACGAAGAAATTCAAAGCCCACCCACCACCCACTTCGTAGCAACTGTCGACGATCTAACAGACATGCTAGACTACGACTCCGAAGACATCGACGGTATGGACGACGATGCCGGAGACGATCAAGAACCAGCGCCTACAGGGCACTGGAAGACCACCTCGTCATACGACATATACATGGTGGACACCCCAAAAGACGGGTATGGTGAAGAAGCAGCGGAGGCAGATTCCTTAAAGAAACAGCCCAAACGCCAACGTCAGCGGCGCCGCTCTAAATCCCGCCACAGTAAGAATGGAGATTCCGGCACAGGAGATAATAACACCCCAGAAAGTGCCGAAGACAACCCCCTCCGGCAAGATTCAGCGTAGGATGATGCAGAAGCAAGCCCTCACGAGAGAGCGGCAGACGAAGAGGTCGAGGATGATAATTACATACCTCCCTCCGAAGACGAGGCAAGCCTCGACGACGACGAATTCGTCGTGCCCGAGGATCCCGTCGAACAAGAGCGTTTTAAACGCAGGCTAATGGCCACAGCAAATAGCCTAAAGAAAAAGCAGCAGCAGCTTCAAGCTGATCAAGACCTGCTGGCCGACAGATGGACCGAGGTCCTCGCGGCCGAAGAGTACGAACTCGAACGCCCCTCCAAGAGCTACCCAAAACGCAAGTTGGTCCCCCGATTAGAGGAGGAAGCATACATACCTTCATCACTAGTGCACAATACGGCTGACCGACCACCCCGTGGTCGTGACAGAGAGGCATCCAGGCCCATCATGAAGACCGTACCCCGGCATCGCTCGAAAAGTACGAAGCCATGAGGGAACGCATCGGACTTGCGGGATATATTGGAGGACAAGGAAAGACAATCCAGATCTATCTATGGATCACGTGGGCGCCCCACAACCCACGACGAATATCGTCACGCCGGATACAACAACTCCGGCTGGGCCAAACACAGCAGACAATGCTCCCTTGAGCTACGTCGTGATATTGCTAAATACAGAGGCGCCACACACCCACTATGCTTCATAGACGAAGTAATGGATCATCAAATCCCTGAAGGGTTTAAACCCGTCAACATCGAATCCTACGATGGCACAACAGACCCCACGGTTTGGATCGAGGATTATCTCCTTAATATCCATATGGCCCGCGGCGACAATCTCCATGCTATCAAATATCTCCCGCTCAAGCTTAAAGGACCAGCTCGGCATTGGCTTAACAGCCTGCCCGCAGAGTCAATTGGGTGTTGGGAGGACCCGGAAGCCGCATTCCTCAACAACTTCCAAGGCACATATGTGCGACCACCAGACGCCGATGACCTAAGCCACATAATTCAGCAGCCAGACGAATCGGCCAGACAATTCTGGACACGGTTCTTAACAAAGAAAAATCAAATTGTTGACTGTCCGGATGTAGAGGCCCTCGCAGCCTTCAAACATAACATCCGCGACGAGTGGCTTGCCCGGCACCTAGGACAGGACAAGCCGAAATCCATGGCAGCCCTCACATCATTAATGACCCACTTCTGTGTGGGAGAGGATAGCTGGCTAGCTCGCAGCAACAACCTCAGTAAAAATGCTGGCAGTCCGGATACTAAGGACCACAATGGCAGGTCGCGTCGAAGCAAAAACAAACGCCGCGTTAACGGCGACAACAATGAGGATACGACAGTCAACGCCGGATTCCGAGGCTCTAAACCCGGTCAGCGGAAGAAGCCATTCAAAAGAACCACCCCAGGTCCGTCCAATTTGGACCGAATACTCGACCGCTCTTGCCAGATACATGGCACCCCCGAAAAACCAGCTAACCACACCAACAAAGACTGTTGGGTATTCAAGCAAGCATGCAAGTTAATTGCCGAAAGCAATGACAAGGGGCTGCACAGCGATGACGAGGAAGAGACCCGGCCGCCGAACAGTAGAGGACAGAAGGGCTTCCCCTGACAAGTGCGGATGGTAAACATGATATACGCAACCCATATATGCGATGGAGCCAGTCGCCCCGAAGTTCAATCCATGGTCCTCTTGCCTGATCACTTTTGATCGAAGAGACCATCCGACCAGTATCCACCATGGCGGATTCGCCGGATTGGTTTTAGACCCAATCGTCAATGGATTTCACCTCACGAGAGTCCTGATGGACGGCGGCAGTAGCCTGAACCTGCTTTATGAGGATACAGTGCGCAAGATGGGTATAGACCCCTCAAGGATTAAACCTACAAACACGACCTTCAAAGGCGTCATACCAGGTGTTGAGGCCAACTGTACAGGCTCAGTCACACTGGAAGTTGTCTTCGGATCCCTGGATAATTTCCGAAGCGAGGAGTTAATCTTCGACATAGTCCCGTTCCGCAGCGGCTATCACGCTCAGCTCGGATGAACCGCGTTTGCAAAGTTCAACGCGGTGCCGCATTATGCATACCTCAAGTTCAAGATGCCAGGCCCTCGTGGAGTCATCACGGTCAACGGAAATACTGAACGCTCCCTCCAAACGGAGGAACATACAGCGGCTCTCTCGGCAGAAGTACAAAGCAGCCTTCTAAGGTAATTTTCGAGTCCGGCTGTTAACCGACTGGACACGGCCAAACGCACCCGGAGCAACATCAATCAAGACCACCTGGCACGTTCCGAGCACGCATAGCAATGCGGCCCCAACCCCAGCCCTCGCATGATTGCAAGACCAGCTCTCCGCGTACATCATTACGCTCTGGAGATACCATGGGCATAGGGGGAGGGGCACGACCACAACTGACCTAGAGTGCGGCTCGACCACACCAGGGGCTCGCAAGTGTGCCGCTCTTTCTATTTTTTATTTTCCTTCTTTTTGTACACAGGACTCCGTTCACCAGAGGCCCTGTCCGGCGGCGAACCTGCTGAACTCACGATGCAACAGCCAGGGAGGGACAAAGGTTGCGCCGAACACTCATGTGGTCTACATTACGAGCATTAAATTTGTTAAATACACCATTCCGCAGCCTACCCCTGGAGGGAGACACGTCTAATTAGTCCAATCCCTTGCTTACCGCACTATTTGTATCGTTCTGCACTCATAGCAGAATTCCTTGAATAAATAATGCATCACTTTTTGCCTATAATTGCATTACTTTACATATATGTTCATTAATGACATCTTGCACCCGTACAATTTGGTACGGCCGAATACACCAGGGGCTTATGTTCCCCGCATTATGGTGTGATAAGTCCGAACACTTTCACAAGTGCGGCACCCCGAACTTATAGCATTATATGAATCGGCTCCGAATCATGTCTTGGGTCAATAGTTGGGTTTGCCCGGCTCCCATGTTTTGGTACCTTACGTTCTGTTCTGTCGGCTAAGGTAGCACTGGGAGAACCACTGCGATTGCGCCCCGGTTGAGCTGGGCGAGCGCCTCAGTGGAGAAAGCTAAAACTGACTATCATGATAAGGCGAGAGACTGGTCGCTGTTCGAGAGGTCTTTTCGAGTCCCTAAAGACTTATGCCACTTCGAGCGAAGAACCGGATAATGTCCGGCCAAGGCGTGGATAGCGCCCTGAACTCGGTCTTCCAAATACTAGGGGCTTCGCCGAAATTTAAAATTATAGAATTCTATGGCTAAGTGAGAGTGTTCAAGCATTATAAGTCCGGTTGCCTTGTTGGTTGTGTTGAGCACCTCCCTAGATGGACCCAAAAATGGGAACAAGAGTGCTCAAGTTTATCCCGAACACCCCAGCACTAGTGGCATGGGGGCTGAAGCCGACGACTTGCCATCTCTCAGATTTTATAAACGGCCGCACAGAAGGTAATATTTTAAATCAAACAAGCGTTGCTTAGCGCATATGAACAAAGTTTTCAGCGCACAGGATAACACATAGCGAGTCTACTCAATAATTACATCTCTGGGGCACTCATCCGCAATCTTGCGGGCACCCTTCAGGACAGTCTTATAGTACATCTCGGGCGTACGATACTCCTTGCCCGCTGGCGGCGCGTCAGTGATAAGCCTCTCCACATCCAGCCTGCCCAGTGCACCTTTGCACGGGCAAGGGCCCGACGAGCACCTTCAATACAGGCGGAGCGCTTGATGACCTCCACCCAGGGGCACGCATCCACCAGCCGCCGCACGAGGCCGAAGTCGCTCCCAGGTATGGCCTCTCCAGGCCACAGCCGGACTATGAGGCCCTTCATGGCCTGCTCGGCTACCTTGTGGAGCTCGACCAGCTGCTTCAGCTAGTCGCTAGGGGGCACCGGATGGCCGGTCTCAGCGTACTGAGACCAGAAGACCTTCTCTGTTGAGCTCCCCTCCTTGGCTTGGTAGAATGCGGCGGCATCGGACACACTGCGAGGCAGATCTGCAAACGCCCCTGGAGAGCTCTGAATTCGGGTAAGTGTCAGGTAGTTCACACTAACATGCTTGCTTTGCATGAAAAATGCCTTACCCGCCGCTATTTTCTTCACCACCTCAATCTCCTGGAGGGACTTATGGGCCTCGGCCTTGGCGGCTTTGGCGCTTTCGGGAGCCGAGGCAAGCTCGGACTCTCGAGTCTTTGAGTCGCGCTCCAAACTCTCATGCTTTTCCATGAGAGCCTGGAGCTCTTGCCGCACTTCCGCCACCCGTGCCTCCTGTTTTTCCCACTCTGCACGTTCCGCGGTCGCATTGCGTTCGGTCGCGGACACAGCCTCCTTCAGGGTTGCCACCTCGTTCGTGGCCCCTGTAGTACCCACGTTATCCTTGTTATTTTTATTGCAACCTAAATCCTTTTCTGTAAGGTAACTATTCAAAGTGGTGTTACTCACCTTCTTTGTCCTCGAGCTGCTTCTTGGCACGGCCGAGCTCTTGCTCGGACTGCTCGAGGTCCTGCTTCAAAGCACCGACCTCCGCAGTCAGTGCGGCAGAGGTCAGCAGCGCAGCCTGCAAACCCATATTGACATAATTTTTAGCAACCCTGCGTATATCTTTTTAGATCCTCAGTTCGGCTTTTCTTTCCGAACACCGAACCGAGCATCAGGGGCTACTGTCTATGCGGTATTACATTACATAATTTTAAGTTCTTACCTCAAAGCCTGTTAGAAGGCTATTGCAGGCTTCGGTCAGCCCGCTCTTGGCGAGCTGAACCTTCTGAATCACCGCACTCATGATAGTGCGGTGTTCTTCCTCGATGGAAGCGCCTTTGAGCGCCTCCAACAAGTTGTCCGGCGCCTCCGGTTGGACGGGGGCCGCCGGCGTCACGGTCTTGCCCTTCTTGTGAAGGGGCCGCCTGCCGGATTCCGGAAACACTGCGGGTTCCAGCGTGGAGTCTGGCGCAAAGTCCGGGAGGCTGCCTTGTGGCGCCTCCGGAGCCTCCTCCCGATGGGTCCCTTCCCGGGATCCCACCTCGGCGTCCTCAGCGGCGCGAGGGGTGGAGGCAGTCGGGATGGAATCTACATCCGACGGAGCCAACGACCCGCTCAACAAAGCGGGGAGATCATCATCGGCCGGACTGCAGGCAGAGTGCGGCATTAGAAGGACACTATGTGACACAAAAGAGAAATTATAAATCATTCAGGAATCCGGATACTTACGATCTTGCCGGAGGCCTGGCCCTTGAGGGCCACTCTTCGTTGCCAACGTTGGCATTGGCGGAGCCGTCCGGGGGAATAGTTCTTCCCCTCTTGGACCCTTCGGCCTCCCCTGTTGGGGAGGCCTTCCTCTTCCTCTCTCTCTCCTCTGGGAGAGAGTCCTCTCTCTCCTCCTCGTCTTCGGGGGAGGAGTCCGCCTCGGAGCCATCGGACGATGAGTCCGATATCACCTGGCGCCGGGAACTTCTTCGAGTTCCCGTGGCCTTCTTCTTGGCCTTCTTCTCCGACACCACATAGAGTGCCGGGACCAGCAGCCCCGTTAAGCGGGCATCCGCTTGGTCTTCGGGAAGGGGAGCCAGACAGTCTACCTGTCCGGACGTCCTCTGCCAGTCCTGTCAAAGGCATTGGGAGTTTTAGATCCCACATGGAGTCAAACTATGAAAGAAAACAACTGTCCCATAGAGGATAACGAAGCTTACCTCACCGGCCGGGCGCTTGGTGCTGAATCCGCGATCCTCAGTCGCGGACGCGGGGGCTTCTCCGCCCTTGAACAACACCCTCCAGACGGCTTCATACGTCGTGTCGAAGAGCCCGCTCAGAGTCCGGTGCTGTGCCAGATCAAACTCCCACAGATTGAAGGCCCGTTGTTGGCAGGGGAGGATCCGGCGGATGAGCATGACCTGGATCACATTGACAAGCCTAAGCTTCTTGTTCACCAGGGTCTGAAGATAGGACTGGAGTCCTGTCAGCTCCTCCGAACTGCCCGATAGCAAGCCCTTCTCTTTACAGGAGTTGAGCTGCATAGGGATACCAGATCTGAACTCAGGGGCCGCCGCCCACTTAGGGTCGCGCGGCTCGGTGATGTAGAACCACCCCGATTGCCACCCCTTGACGGACTCCACGAAGGCCCCTTCGAGCCAGATGACGTTGGGCATGTTGCCCAACATGGCGCCTCCGCACTCCGCTTGAGTGCCCTTCACCACCTTCGGCTTGACGTTGAAGGTCTTGAGCCACAAGCCGAAGTGGGGCTGGATGCAGAGGAAGGCCTCGCATACGATGATAAATGCCGAGATGTTGAGGATGAAGTTTGGCGCCAGATCATGGAAATCCAGGCCGTAATAGTACATGAGCCCCCGGACAAAGGGATGCAACGGGAAGCCCAGTCCGCGGAGGAAGTGGGGAAGGAATACGACCCTCTCATGGGGCCTAGGTGTGGGGATGAGCTTCCCCTTGTCAGGCAGCCGGTGCGCGATGTCGTCGGATAGGTATCCGGCGCTGCGCAGTTTTGCGATGTGCTCCTCCGTAATGGAGGAGGCCAACCATTTGCCTCCCGCTCCGGACATGGTCGGAGAAGGTCGAGGCGAGATGCACGGACTTGGGCGCAGGAGCTCGAGAGTGCGCGGAGATGGATAAGCAAAGGAGGAAGAAGGCGTGGGTAAAAAGGGCGGATCCTTATCCCCTTATATATGGGCGGACGAAAACTATGCGTCCCCACCGGCCTGGTAAAACTCGCTTATCTCCCAAGCGCCACCATCAATGGCGCGGTTGGGTTACCCACGTCCGTATTGATGAGAATCCCGGAATAAGGGGAACACGATCTCTGCCTCGACAAGACGTGCCAAGGAAACCGCTTCGCTAAACGCACTGAGGTGGTATAATAAAAACGATTCAAGTAAAGGCTTGGTAGTGGCGTTACATCATGCTACAGGATACGTCAGCAGATTGAACTTGTGTACATAATATTCTCTCTACGGGGAAATTTGGAAATTATTTTGCAGAGCCGGACACTATCCTGGTGTTCACAATCTTCTATGAATTATTTGGAGGAGGAACCCGCCTTGCAATGCTGAACAATATGCGCGCCGGACTCATCGTCATTGAAGCCTGGTTCAGGGGCTACTGAGGGAGTCCTGGACTAGGGGGTGTCCGGATAGCCGGACTATCATCGTCAGCCGGACTCCAAGACTATGAAGATACAAGATTGAAGACTTCGTCCCGTGTCCGGATGGGACTTTCCTTGGCGTGGAAGGCAAGCTTGGCAATACGGATATGTAGATCTCCTACCATTATAACTGACTCTGTGTAACCCTAGCCCTCCCCGGTGTCTATATAAACCGGAGGGTTTTAGTCCGTAGGATGAACAACCATTACAACAATCATACCATAGGCTAGCTTCTAGGGTTTAGCCTCCTTGATCTCGTGGTAGATCCACTCTTGTACTACCCATATCATCAATATCAATCAAGCAGGAGTAGGGTTTTACCTCCATCGAGAGGGCCCGAACCTGGGTAAAAACATCGTGTCCCTTGTCTCCTGTTACCATCCGCCTAGACGCACAGTTCGGGACCCCCTACCCGAGATCCGCCGGTTTTGACACCGACAAAGACCTTGCAGCTATTGAATGGGACCCTTTGAACCCTCAAATGGAAGAAGGTACAGTTTTTGCATCCATGAATGAGTGTAGAAATGCACTTGTGACATACTACATCAAGGTAGAACGTACTTTCAAGGTTGACAAGAGCGATCAAGTATGTTACAGAGTGCACTGTCCGACTAAGGGTTGTCCATGGAGGCTGCTTGCATCTAAAATGCGGAATAACACTAATGTTCAGGTCAAAGTGAACCCTTTTAAGCACACATGCCAGGAATCAACCCTTAGGAAGGATACAATCGGTAGAGCCAAGTCAAGATGAGTGGCAGAAGAAATAAAAAAGTGGGTGAAAGAAAACCAGCAAGTGGGTCCAAAGGAATTGCAGAAGAACATCAAAGATAGATTCGAGATAGATTTACCATACATGAGGTTGTTCAATGGTAAACAACATGTTATGGATTCTATTTATGGTAACTGGCAGGAAAGTTTTCAATTGTTGTGTTCATTCAAAGGTGAAGTGGAGAGGACAAGCCCAGGTAGTATTGTAGATATTGATCACCACACCGTGGAGTACACATTCAGGGGAGTGACAAAGACCAAGGAATGCTTTAGAAGGGTTTTTGTCTGCTTTGAGGCTTGTCGCCGGGGTTTTTTGGCAGGCTGCAGGCCTTATTTGGCTATTGATGCCACTTTTCTCACAGGGAGGTTTAAAGGACAGTTAGTAGCAGCTTGTGCAGTTGATGCACATAGTTTTATATTTCCAGTTGCCTATGGTGTGCTGGAGACAGAGTCTGAGGAGAGCTGGACTTGGTTTTTGCATAATCTCCGCCGGGCTATTGCACATCCCAATGGGTTGGTCATTCATACAGATGCCTGCAAAGGTTTAGAAGTGGCCATGGACAATGTGTTCCCTGGATTAGAGCATAGGGAATGCATGCGTCACCTTGCTGCAAATTTCATGAAGAAATTCAAAGGAAAGGTGTATACCGACAATTTATGGCCAGCATCTTTGACATGCAGTGTGAAGAAGCACAACTACCACTTGAGGCAGTTATACATGAATCCCAAAGTGAAAGAATACTTGGAAACACACCACTCCAAGTTATGGGCCAGAAGCCAATTCAGTGAAGTGAGCAAAGTTGACTATGTGCACAATAATCTAGCAGTCTTTCAACTCAACGATCCGGAAACTAAAGGGTCATTATGTGGTGGATTTGATTGACAGGATAAGGATAGAATACATGCAGAAATTTCATTATCATGCAGGAATTGCCGAGGCAAAATTCATGGGCCACATTATCATCCCTCCCGTGATGAATGAACTGAAGCAGAAGACAACAGGCTTGGAATGAACATGACGCTTTGCTCGGGTACCACAGCAGAGATATCATATTTGGATAAAGAGAAGAGGGAATGGAGATATCGAGTGGATTTAGAAGCTAGAACTTGCAGTTGTAGGCAATGGCAGATAACTGGGTTGCCATGCATCCATGCCTTGTTTTTCATCACTTCTCTCCCAGGTCCAGCAGGGAACATACAGCAGTATGTGCATGATTACTACTCTGTTGCAAGGTTCAAAGCCACATATGCTTATTCCTTGCATGCTATGGAGGGAAAACAACAATGGGACATGGTGGACCCTGGATTCAAGCTTTGCGTTCCAGTTCTGAAGAGAGCAGCACGTAGACCAAGGAAGAGTCGAATCAGACCTCGCAGCGAAGGAGCTGGACTTGGAGCGAGGAAGCGTAGGTGCACAAGGTGTGTTGGGTCTGGTCATTTTGGTAAGTATTGTGATAACACAGTAGATCCAGCGTTCAGAGAGAGTTTCGATGAAGGCTTTGATGAAAATGTTGGTCAGCAGCCGGTTGCCTCAACAGATGATGAAAATGATGGTCAACAGCCGGTTGCATCAGATGAGGATTTTGACGAGGTTCCAAATGATGATGGTCAACAGCCGCATGATTTTGACGATGATCCAAAATATCCTCCAAATAATGATTCAAGTGAGGCTCCAAATGGTGATCCAAGTGAGGCTCTAAATGGTGATCATGGTGATCCAAGTGAGGCTCCAAATGATGATCCAAGTGAGGCTCCAAATGATGATCCAAGTGAGGCTCCAAAGGGTGACCAACCTTCTATTGTTGTGAGTTCTGCTAGGTATGTAAATCTTGCAAGGGTCAAATACTACTGTACATCTATCACTTGACACGATCTCATTACCGTTTATGTTTGGACCCTTTATGTTTTGCATAGCTCTATGGTAGGTTTGAAGAAGACGCGCAAGGTACCGACAACCAAGAGAAGCAGAGAAGAAACAATGAGCACAAGGTGCACGAGGAGCAAAGTGATGGCAAGAAGCTCAAGGAACATACAGAAGCCCCAACGCTATCTATGAACAATTATGAAACAATATGAATAAGGAATGATGTTGTATTATGAAACATTTATCACTTGACATGTTGTATATTTGTTGGATGATGTTTGACATGATGTTTAAATATCTGTTGGATGATGTTTGAATGAGCACATGGTTTTTCCTTTTTTTGATTTTTTTGAATTTTGTTTTGCTCATTTAAATTCTGGTCAAACCTAACTTTGACCAAGATTTAAACAAGTCTAAAACATCGAAATGAAAAACTAAGCCTGGATACTTCTTAGTCAATCCAAAATGAAGTTTTGGTGAGGCTTTTGAAATTTTCATGAAAAATGTGCTAAAAAGAGGGGTCCAAAGGTAGGGTAAACGGCCTCATTTCTAAGCAAGGTTTTTTTCGACCTTATCTAAATCAGCCAAATAACTTTCCTACACATATATTCTATATGTACAGACTATGTGCGCTGGTTTTTCCATTTTTTGATTTTTTTTAAATTTGTTTTGCTCATTTGAATTCTGGTCAAACTTAACTTTGACCAAGATTTAAACAAGTGTAAAACATCAAAATGAAAAACTAAGCCTAGATCCTTCTTAGTCACTCCAAAATGAAGCTGTGGTGAGTTTTTTGAAATTTTCATGTTCATTTCCCCAAAACACTTCTCTTCACTTCATACAAGAGAGTTTGAGATACTCGAGATATCATACAATACACATGAACTTATCATTTAAATGTATGTAAAGCTTGTTTATCAACTTAAATCGTTAGTATATGACATAAGAAGACTATGTGCGCAGGTTTTTCATTTTCTGATTTTTATTTAATTTATTATGCTCATTTGAAATCTGGTCAAACATAGCTTTGACTGCTCCAAACCCCTCCCAAACCCCGCTAACCCTAGCGCTGGATAAGGACCGTTCATCTAACCCTAGCGGCGATCAAGGGCCGTCGATCTAACCCTTCTAGAAGGAATCTGCGGGGAGGAGGGGGGCGATCCGCGAGATGCAATCTGATTGGCTAGGAGATTTTTTTTAACAAATATCGGGCGCGCTGGATGGACCGTTGGGCCGTCTCGTTGTCTGGGCCTAAGACCGCAGTAAATAGCCCGTCTCAGCCTTTCCAGGCCTTGCATGCATGGAGGCGGCTACGTGGGTTTGCGCATGCACGGGAGGCAGCGACGTGCATGCATGCGAGTGAGGCGAGCGAGGCACGCTAGGCGAGCTAGGCTAGCGAGGCGAGCTAGGTGGTTCAGGGCAGTGGTTCAAGGCGGCGATTCACATGCACTGCCCGGTCAAAGATGCATCGTTTTCGTGCAAAAATTTAAGTGTGCAAAACGTAACGGATACACACACGCGTCCGGATTTACACACGCACCATTCTCATCCTTTCTCTCTTCCTCTCCCACCCATAGGCCTATAAATGGGGTTCCTCTCTTCCTCTCCCACCCACAAGCCAGATCCGATCCTCTCCAACTTCAAACACCCAAGCGACCGAGGCCTCCCCAAGCGAGACCAAGTGAAGAAGATGCAGTTCAACGGGCCGACCTTCAGCCGTCCGCCTGTGGTGCCAGAGTTGCGCTACCCACCGGGCGTGCTCGTGGTGAGGGAGCTCCGTGTGTGGGCTATTTCAAGGTGGAGGGGTTCCGTCGAACTCACCCGCGCCTTCCTCGGCGCCGGCTATGCCCACCTCCCACGGGGCTCGCCGAGGATGTTCACCCTCAACGAGGTTCGTGACCGCGGCGGCATCCTCCTACTGCTCACGGTCACCTTCACCAACCCATTTGATGCGCGCGAGCTCCTCAGCCAAGTCTTTTGGTGCGGCTGCGAGGCCATCTTCTTCACCATCTACAACATCTAGACCAACTACGAGCGCATCTTCCCCGCTCCAGGCCAGATGCACTCCCTTCCCTACGACGACGAGGAGGAGGTGTGAAGATGAAGACGGTGTTGAAGGGGCGCGCATGGCCAAGGTGGAAGAAGGAGGTCAAGATGAAGATGTTCAAGCCCGGAGTCAAGCTCGTCATGTTTGGTTTTTTATTTTGTTGCTTTTCTATGTCGTGTCGTGTCGTGTCGTGTCGTGTCTCGAACTGTCCATGAACTTATCTAAGTTATTGTAATGGTACGGTGTGTTCCATCTTATTATGTGTGTTAAAAAATGTCCGTGCCCAAACTTATCATTTCTTCCCTAAACAAGTCATGAAGTTCGAGAACTTGTGGTTTTCGGAGGGGGTGAGAAGCCTTCTGTTTCATTCAAACAAAAAGTCATGAACTAACCTGCAAATATATTCCCTTTAAATCCTAAACCAAGTGCCACTCTAACCCTAAACCAAGTGTCACTCTGACCAAAATCATGTGGTAGTGCAACATACATTTTCAACCTTCCAACCCTCCAAAATTTAAGTGCAAAACAAAGGAAAACCACTCTCACGCGTGTGCAAACATTCATGGTCTCACTATTTTTTTTTTAAAAAATCACAGTCTCACTATGTATACCTTCCTTCCCTACCCATGTCAAAGTCTTGCCATCGGTCCTAGCGGTTACCAGCGCAGTCCTAAACACCACAAACCCACGCGGTCTCATTATGATTTACTAGCTAAATTAAATTAGAATAGAAAACAGAAAAATACGCAAGAAAACCCCTGAATGGGCCTAATTGGATGCAGTTGGCCCATTAGTCTAGCCTGCACTTGGCTCTACGCTCTGAATTTGGCCCAAGAGCAACCTTTTTTTTGGACATAAAGGCAGAGCAGAGAGGTGCATTTCATTGATCAAAAGTTTCTGAATTCCTAATTTCTTCTCTTTTTTTCCAACATATTTAAATGTTGGTCACTTCTTCTCTTTTTGTGTCAACATCTAAACAACTTTAACCAACATTTAAACTAGGTGAATTTCTCAAACAATTTCAAGATTACAAATTCCTTCATAATTCATGCCTTTCCATACATTTTCAACATTACAACCAGTGCGATTACCATACCTACAAATGCCCAAAAGTATTTGCAAATGGGTATTGGTGGTGCTTGATCTTCAAGCTTCCTAACCTTCTTCTTCAACATCCTAAGCTCAATAGCTAGCTCTCTGTCAGTGCGTGCTTCGCCATCCATCTCTTCTTCCGGAGCTCGTGGTGTGGCCACTGCCGTTCGTGGCAGCATGCACAACCATTCTTCATGCTCTTCTTGCAGTTCATTCATCAGAGTCTTGGCCAGAGCATCGACCCAAAGAAAGAAGCATGTCACCTGCATGAACACCAAACAGATCAACCCATTGCTCAAACATCCCGACGACGAAAATGGTGCAATTGCCCCGATTCTTACCCCATTCTCACTGCACACGTAGAATGGACGATTCTGGTTCCTCGGTGTCTAAGAAACCCTTCAATCAACGCCCGCCCGGCAGCGTGGACAGACGAAGACAGGCATGTCCACACGCGCCCGGCTCTGCATCCGCGAGGTGGCGCGGGAGCTTGAGGAAGACATGGAGCTCGGAGCCTAAGGGGATCTCAACGCCGCCGCGCCCTCCACTGCTAGCTTCCCACCGCCGCGCCCTCCATAGCTAGCTTCCCACCGCCGTGCTCTCTCTCTCTCGCCGTGGTCACCGCCGTGCTCTCTGTCGCCGTGGTCACCGCCGCTGTCGCCCGCTTATATAGCACACCCGCCAACGGCTCTCTGCTCAACGGCTCTTTGCTGGGTCCCACAAGCCACGCGTGCAACGGTCTGAATAAAATTGGCCATTTCTGCCGCCTGGTCCCACCTGTAAGGCCGAGTCAACAGGTTGACCTGACGGAGACGGCAGAGTTCACGGAATGAGTCAGTGCGCACATACTAGGGGCAAAACTGAGCACAATTCGCATCTGAGGGCAAAACTGAGCACATGGACACCACTGAGGGTAAAAGGATAATTAACCCAATACTGAAATAGGCAAAAAAATAGCAATATGGGTTGGGCCTCCGGTTAGTAGGTTAGTCCCAAAAATGATATAAATGTGTAAAATAAAGCCCGTAAACATCCAAAAGGGGTAATATAATAGCATGGAACAATCAAAAATTATAGATACATTGGAGACATATCAAGCATCCCCAAGCTTAATTCCTGCTCGTCCTCGAGTAGGTAAATGATAAAAAAGAAATTTTTGATGTGGAATGCTACCTAGCATAATTCTCAATGTAATTTTCTTTGTTGTGGCATGAATGTTCAGATCCAAATGATTCAAAATAAAAGTTCATATTGATAAAAGAAATAGTAACACTTCAAACATACTAATCAAAGTAATCATGTCTTCTCAAAATAACATGGCAAAAGAAAGTTCATCCCTACAACATCATATAGTTAGGCTATGCTTCATTTTCGTCACACAAAGATGTTCGCAACTTCTATACCCCCGATGACAAGCCAAGCAATTGTTTCATACTTAAATAATCTCAAACTTTTTTCAACCTTCACGCAATACATGAGCGTGAGCCATGGATATACCACTATGGGCGGAGTAGAATATGATGATGGGGATTGTGTGGAGAAGACAAAAGGGAGAAAGTCTCACATTGACGAGGATAATCAATGGGCTATGGAGATGCCCATCAATAGATGTCAACATGAGGAGTAGGGATTGCCATGCAACGGATGCACTAGAGCTATGAATGCTCAACAAAAGAAAACTAGTGGGTGTGCATCCAACTTGCTTGCTCACGAAGACCTAGGGCATTTGAGAAAGCCCATCGTAGGAATATACAAGCCAAGTTCTATAATCAAAAATTCCCACTAGTATGAAAAAGAGAACTTATGGGACTCACTATATGAAGAACATGGTGCTACTTTGAAGCACAATATATGAGACTCACGACATGAAGAACAAGGTGCTACTTTGAAGCACAAGTGTGGAAAAAGAGATAGTAACATTGCCCTTTTATTTATTTTCTTTTTTTCTCTTTTTTTGGGACTTTCTTTTTTCTTTTCTTTGGGCAATTCTCTATAAATGATGATCATGACACTTCTATTGATTACAACATAGGAATTACAACTCAAAACTTGAACAAGATATGACTCTATATGAATGCCTCCGGCGGTGTACCAGGATGGTGCAATGAATCAAGAGTGACATGCATGAAAAATAATACATGGTGGCTTCGCCACAAATACGATGTCAACTACATGATCATGCAATGGCAATATGACAAAAGCAAAGTATGTCATGATCATGATGAACGGAACGGTGGAAAGTTGCATGGCAATATATCTCAGAATGGCTATGGAAATGCCATAATAGGTAGGTATGGTGGCTGTTTTGAGGAATATATAGGGAGGTTTCTATGTGATAGAGCGTATCGTATCACGGGGTTTGGATGCACCGGCAAAGTTTGCACCAACTCTGAAGGTGAGAAGGGGCAATGCACCGTACTGAAGAGGCTAGCAAAGGCGGAAAGGTAAAAGTGCGTATAATCCATGGACTCAACATTAGTCAAAAGAAATCATATACTTATTGCAAAAATTTAGAAGTCATCAAAAATCAAGTACTGTGCGCTCGTCCCCGACCGCCACTCATAAGGATGCACAAGCCAGGTACACTTCATGTTTCAAATTTGTTACACAACTTTAACCATACGTGCATGCTACGGGACTTGCTAACTTCAATACAAGCATTCTTTAAATTGATAATCACCCAACTAGCATGACTTTAATATCACAACCTCCATATCTCAAAACAATTATCAAGTATCAAATTGATCATAGCATCCAATTCACTTCCTATGATAGTTTTTATTATACCCAACTTGGATGCCTACCATTCTAGGACCAATTTTATAACCATTGCAAATACCATGATGTTCTAAAAGACTCTCAAAATAATATAAGTGAAGCATGAGAGACTAGTAATTTCTACAAAAATAAATCACCACCGTGCTCTAAAAGATATAAGTGAAGCACTAGAGCAAAAACTATCAAGCTCAAATGATATAAGTGAAGCACATAGAGTATTCTAGGAAATTCTAATCAAATAGGCTTCTCCCAAAAGGTGTGTACTGAAAGGATAATTGTGGTAAACTAAAAGGCAAAGACTAATATAAAACACGATGCTCCAACAAAAACACATATCATGTGGCGAATAAAACTATAGCTCCAAGTAAAGTTACCAATGAACGAAGACGAAAGAGGGGATGCCTTCCCGGGGCATCCCCAAGCTTAGGCTTTTGGCTATCCTTGACTATCTTGGGGTTCCATGGGCATCCCCAATCTTAGGCTCTTGCCACTCCTTATTCCATAGTCAATAAAAGCTTTACCCAAAACTTGAAAACTTCACAACACAAAACTCAACAGGAAATCTTATAAGCTCCGTTAGGGAAAGAAAACAAAACCACCACATAAGGTACTTTAATGAACTCATTCTTTATTTATTTTGGTGTTAAACCTACTGTATTCCAACTTCTTCATGGTTTATAAACTAATTTACTAGCCATACATGCATTGAAATAAGCAAACAACACACGAAAAACAAAATCTATCAAAAACAGAATAGTCTGTAGCAATCTGTAACTAATGCAAACATCTGGAACTCTAAAAATACTACCAAAATAGGAAGTCCTGGAAAATTTGTTTATTGAACAGAAGAAAAAATAATCAACACAAAAGCGCGTTCCTGTGATTTAACAAAATTATATTCGTGCGCGCAAAGTTTCTGTTTTTCAGCAGAATCAAATCAACTATCATCCAAGGTTATCCTATAGGATCTACTTGGCACAAACACTAATTAAAAGATAAAAACACATCTAAACAGAAGGTAGATGCAAGATTTATTAAATAACAGCAAGGACAAATATTGGGTTATCTCCCAACAAGCGCTTTTCTTTAAAGCCTTTTTAGCTAGGCATTGAGATTTCAATGATGCTCACATGAAAGACAAGAATTGAAGCACAAAGAGAGCATCATAAAACATGTGACAAACACACTTAAGTCTAACATACTTCCTATGCATAGGCATCTTGTAATCAAACAAATTATCAAGTCAAGCAAAAACTAGCGTATGCAAGGAAGAACAAAGAGATGATAGCAATCTCAACATGAAGGGAGGTAATTTAGTAACATGAATAATTCTACAACCATAATTTCCTTTCTCATAATAATTACATGTTGGATCATAGGCAAATTCAACAAAGCTATCACAAAACATATTCTCAACATGATCCACATGCATGCAAAGTTGACACTCTTCCAAGATAGTGGGATTAACATTAACTAAAGTCATGACCTTTCCAAACCCACTTTTATCAAAACTATCATAAGATTGAACATACTCCAAATATGTGGGATCTAAAGTTGACACTCTTCTAAACCCACTTTCAAAATTATTGCAAACGTTATTATCAATCTCATATTCATCACGGGGCTTAAATAAATTTTCAAGGTTATAAGAAGAATCACCCCAATCATGATCATTGAAACAAGTTGTAGACATAGCAAAACTAGCATCCCCAAGCTTAGGGTTTTGCATATTATTAGCACAATTAGCATCAAGAGAATTTATAGGAAATCATTGCACTCATGCTTTTTATTCAAGGAGTTATCGTGAATCTCTTCATAAATTTCTTCATGATAATTTTCAGATTCACGAATTTTGAGCAAAGCTTCATAAAGATAATCTAGTGCACAAAACTCACTAGCAACTGGTTCATCATAATTGGATCTCTTAAAAAGATTAGCAAGTGGATGAGGATCCATAGATATTAGGTTCTCTGTTTAGCAACAAATAAGCATCTATTCCAACCGAACGAGCAAACGAAAGGGCAAGCAAAAGAGAGGAGAAGATTGGGAAAGAGAGGGCGAATAAAACTGCAACGGTGAAGTGGGGGAGAGGAAAATGAGAGGCAAATGGCAAATAATGTAAACGCGAGGGAGATGGGTTTGTGATGGGTACTTGGTATGTCTTGACTTGAGTGAAGACCTCCCCGGCAATGGCGCCAGAAATCCTTCTTGCTACGTCTTGAGCTTACGTTGGTTTTCCTCGAAGAGGAGAGGGTGATGCAGCAATAGTAGCATAAGTATTTCCCTCAGTTTTTGAGAACCAAGGTATCAATCCAGTAGGAGGCTCCTGAAGAGTCCCATGCACCTACACAAAAAAACTGAGAACTCGCAACAAACGCAATAAAGGGGTTGTCAATCCCTTCGCGGCCACATGCGAAAGTCAGATCTAATAAAGATACTTTGATAAGATAAATATATTTTTGGTATTTTATAATATAGATGAAAAAAGTAAAGATGCAAGTAAAAGTAGATTGAAAGCAAATGTGATAAGAGATAGACCCGGGGGCCATAGGTTTCACTAGTGGCTTCTCTCAAGATAGCATAAGTATTACGGTGGGTGAACAAATTACTATCGAGCAATTGATAGAAAAGCGCATAGTTATGAGATTATCTAGCCATGATCACGTATATAGGCATTACGTCCATAACAAGTAGACCGACTCCTGCTTGCATTTACTACTATTACTCCACACATCGACCGACTCCTGCCTGCATCTAGAGTATTAAGTTCATAAGAACAGAGTAACGCATTAAGCAAGATGACATGATGTAGAGGGATAAACTCATGCAATATGATATAAACCCCATCTTGTTATCCTCGATGGCAACAATAAAATACGTGCCTTGCAACCCTTTCTGTCACTGGGTAAGGACACCGCAAGATTGAACCCAAAGTTAAGCACTTCTCCCATGGTAAGAAAGATCAATCTAGTAGGCCAAACCAAACTAATAATTCGAAGAGACTTGCAAAGATAACTCAGACATACATAAAAGAATTCAGAGAAGATTCAAATATTATTCATAGATAAACTTGATCATAAACCCACAATTCATCGGATCCCGACAAACACACCGCAAAAAGAGTTTACATCAAATAGATCTCCACAAGAGAGGGGGAGAACATTGTATTGAGATCCAAAAAGAGAGAAGAAGCCATCTAGCTAATAACTATGGACCCGTAGGTCTATGGTAAACTACTCACAACTCATCGGAGGGGCAAGCATGTTGATGTACAAGCCCTCTGTGGTCGATTCCCCCTCCGGCAGAGTGCCGACGAAGGCTCCAAGATGGGATCTCGCGAATACAGAAGGTTACGGTGGTGGAAATTGTGTTTCGTGGTGCCCCGGATGTTTTTGGGGTACGTAGGTATATATAGGAGGAAGAAGTACATCGGTGGCCTCCCGAGGGGCCCACGAGACAGGGGGCGCGCCCAAAGGGGGGGGGGCGGCCTCATATCTCTGGGGGGCCTCGGCTGCTTCTTCACTTGCACTCCAAGTCCTCTGGATCACGTTCGTTCCAAAAATCATGCTCCCGAAGGTTTCATTCCGTTTGGACTCCGTTTGATATTCCTTTTCTTCGAAATACTGAAATAGGCAAAAAAAACAGTAATATGGGCCGGGCCTCCGGTTAGTAGGTTAGTCCCAAAAATGATATACATGTGTAAAATAAAGCCCATAAACATCCAAAAGGGGTAATATAATAGCATGGAACAATCAAAAATTATAGATACGTTGGAGACGTATCACTTGCCTTCCACGCAAAGGAGAGTCCCACCCAGACACGGGACGAAGTCTTCAATCGTGTATCTTCATAATCCGACAGTCCGGCCAAAGTACGTAGTTCGGTTGTCCGAGGACCCCGTAATCCAGGACTCCCTCACCCACACCCTGGGCACGAGGGTGGGGGGCGCGCCCTACCCACTGGGCACGCCCCCTGCCTTGTGGGCCCCCTGGCAGCCCTCTGGTGACCATCTTCTACTATATGAAGTCTTTTACCCTGGAAAAAATCATAAGCAAGCTTTCAGGACGAAACTTCGCCGACACAAGGCGGAACCAATCTAAGGCTCCGACGGAGCTGTTCTGCCGGGGAAACTTCCCTCTGGGAGGGGGAAATCATCACCATCAATCCTCGCATCGGGAGGGGGTCAATCTCCATCAACATCTTCACCAGCACCATCTCCTCTCAAACCCTAGTTCATCTCTTGTATCCAATCTTTGTCCCAAAACCTCAGATTGGTACGTGTGGGTTGCTAGTAGTGTTGATTACTCCTTGTAGTTGATGCTAGTTGGTTTATTCTATTGAAGATCATATGTTTAGATCCTCTATGCATATTAATACCCCTCTGATTATGAACATGAATATTATTTGTGAGTAGTTACATTTGTTCCTGAGGACATGGGAGAAGTCTTGCTATAAGTAGTCATGTGAATTTGGTATTCGTTCGATATTTTGATGAGATGTATGTTGTCTCTCCTCTAGTGGTGTTATGTGAACGTCGACTACATGACACTTCACCATTATTTGGGCCTAGAGGAAGGCATTGGGAAGTAATAAGTAGATGATGGGTTGCTAGAGTGACAGGAGCTTAAACCCTAGTATATGCGTTGCTTCATAAGGGGCTGATTTGGATCCATATGTTTCATGCTATGGTTAGGTTTACCTTAATACTTCTTCTGTAGTTGCGGATGCTTGCAATAGGGGTTAATCATAAGTGGGATGCTTGTCCAAGAAAGGGCAGTACCCAAGCACCGGTCCACCCACATATCAAATTATCAAAGTAACGAACGCGAATCATATGAGCGTGATGAAAACTAGCTTGACGATAATTCCCATTTGTCCTCGGGAGCACTTTTCTCTATATAAGAACTTGTCCAGGCTTATCCTTTGCTACAAAAAGAATTGGGCCATCTTGCTGCACTTTATTTACTTTTGTTACTTGTTACCCGTTACAAATTGCCTTGCCACAAAACTATCTGTTACCGACAATTTCAGTGCTCGCAGAGAATACCTTACTGAAAACCGCTTGTCATTTGCTTATCGAAAGGACTACGATAGATCCCCTACACTTGTGGGTCATCAAGACTCTTTTCTAGCACCGTTGCTGGGGAGTGAAGCGACTTTGGTGAGTGGAACTTGGTAAGGAAATATTTATATAGTGTGCTAAAATTTATTGTCACTTGTTACTATGGAACATAATCCTTTGAGGGGCTTGTTCGGGGTATCTTCACCCCGACCAGTAGAGCAAAGAGTTGCTCGTCAACCTACTGAACCTACTGAAAATGTTTACTTTGTAATTCCTTCGGGTGTGATAGAAAAACTGCTAGCTAATCCCTTTACAGGAGATGGAACATTGCATCCCGATTTACACCTAATCTATGTATTGTGGATTATTTAAGCTTGCAGGTATGCCCAACGATGTTATCAAGAAGAAGGTCTTCCCTTTATCTTTGAAGGGAGAGGCATTTACATTGTATAGGCTATGTGATGATAAGGGATCATGGAACTACAAACGATTGAAATTGGAATTTCATTAGAAGTTTTATCCTATGCATCTTGTTCATCGTGATCGTAATTATATATATAATTTTTGGCCTCGCGAAGGAGAAAGCATCGCTCAAGCTTGGGGGAGGGTTAAGTCAATGTTAAATTCATGCCCCAATCATAAGCTCTCAAGAGAAATGATTATTCAAAAATTTTATGCTTGGCTTTCTCTCAACAATTGCTCCATGCTCGATACTTCTTGTACTGGTTCCTTTATGATGAAGACTATTGAATTCAGATGGGATTTATTGGAAAGAATTAAACGCAACTCTGAAGATTGGGATCTCGACGAAGGTAAGGAGTCAGGTGTGACACCTAAGTTTTATGGTGTTAAATCTTTTATGGATACCGATGCTTTTCGTGAATTTAGCACTAAATATGGACTTGACTCTGAGATCGTAGCTTCTTTCTATGAATCATTTGCTACTCATGTTAACCTCCCTAAGGAGAAGTGGTTTCAATATAATCCTCCCACTGAAGTAAAAGTAGTTGCACCTATTAAAGTTGAAGAAAACACTATCACTTATAATGATCCTGTTGTTCCTACTACCTATATTGAGAAACCACCTTTCCCTGTTAGGATAAACGAACATGCTAAAGCTTCAACTGTGGTTCGTAAGAGTAATACTAGAACACCTACACCACCTGAGAAAATTAAAGTTGAACCTAGTGTTGCTATGGTTAAAGATCTCTTGGCTGATAATATTGATGGGCCTGTTATTTACTTCTGTGATGAAGCTGCTAGAATTGCTATTCCCGATGCTAAGAAACATAGACTTGTTGTAGGCATGCATGTTATTATGGTTAAAATAGGAGATCATTGTTATCATGGCTTATGTGATATTGGGTGCTAGTGCCAGTACAATACCTCATTCCTTATACAAATAAATTATGCATGATATTGCACCTGCTGAGATAGAAGAAATTGATGTTTCAATTAAACTTGCCAGTAGAGACACTATTTCACCAATTGGGATTGTTAGAGATGTTGAAGTCTTGTGTGGGAAAGTTAAATAACCTACTTATTTTCTTGTTCTTGGTTCCCCACAAGATGACTTTTGTCCCATTATATTTGGTAGACCCTTCTTGAATACTATTAATGCTAAGATAGATTGTGAAAAGGATGTTGTTACTATTGGTTTGGGGGATATGTCTCATAAGTTTAATTTTGCTAAATTTTGTAGACAACCCCATGATAAAGAATTGCCTAGTAAGGATGAAATTATTGGTCTTGCTTCTATTGTCGTGCCACCAAGTGATCCTTTAGAACAATATTTGCTAGACCATGAAAATGATATGTTTATGAATGAAAGAAGGGAGATAGATGAAGTATTCTTTAAACAGGGACCTATTTTGAAACACAACTTGCCTGTTGAAATCCTAGGGGATCCTCCACCACCCAAGGGTGATCCCGTGACTGAGCTAAAACCATTACCTGATATCTTAAATATGCTTATCATGATGAAAAGAAGATATATCCTGTTATTATTAGTGCTAACCTTTCAGAGCAGGAAGAGGAGAGATTATTGAAAACTCTGAAGAATTACTGTGGTGCTATTGGATATACTCTTGATGATCTTAAGGGCATTAGTCCCACTCTATGTCAACACAAAATAAAATTGGAGAAAGACGCCAAACCAGTTATTGATCACCAACGACGGTTAAATCCTAAAATGAAAGAAGTGGTAAGAAAGGAAATACTAAAGCTCCCGGAGGCAGGTATAATTTATCCTGTTGCTAATAGTCAATGGGTAAGTCCTGTCCATTGTGTCCCTAAGAAGGGAGGTATTACTGTTGTTCCTAATGATAAAGATGAATTGATCCCACAAAGAATTGTTACAGGTTATAGGATGGTAATTGATTTTCGCAAATTAAATAAAGCTACTAAAAAGGATCATTACCCTCTGCCTTTTATTGATAAAATGCCAGAAATATTATGTAAACATACACATTTTTGATTTCTAGATGGTCACTCTGGTTTCTCTCAAATACCTGTGTCAGCAAAGGATCAAGAAAAGACCACTTTTACTTGCCTTTCGATACTTTTTCTTATAGACATATGCCTTTTGGTTTATGTAATGCACCTGCTACCTTTCAAAGATGCATGATGGCTATATTCTCTGACTTCTGTGAAAAGATTTGTGAGGTTTTCATGGATGATTTCTCCGTTTATGGATCTTCTTTTGATGATTGCTTGAGCAACCTTGATCGAGTTTTGCAGAGATGTGAAGATATTAGTCTTGTCTTGAATTGGGAGAAGTGCCACTTTATGGTTAATGAAGGTATTGTCTTGGGGCATAAAATTTCTGAAAGAGGTATTGAAGTTGATAAAGCTAAAGTTGATGCTATTGAAAAGATGTCGTGTCCCAAGGACATTAAAGGTCTAAGAAGTTTCCTTGGTCATGCTGGTATTTATAGGAGGTTCATTAAGGACTTCTCTCAAATTTCCAGGCCTCTGACTAATCTCTTACAGAAATATATTCCTTTGGTTTTTGATGATGATTGTGTAGAAGCATTTGAAATAATTAAGAAAGCTTTGATTTCTGCACCTATTGTTCAACCACCTGATTGGAATTTACCCTTTGAAATTATGTGCGATGCTAGTGATTATACCGTAGGTGCTGTTCTAGGACAAAGACTTGATAAGAAACTAAATGTTATTCAGTATGCTAGTAAGACTCTAGATAGTGCCCAGAGAAATTATGCTACCACTGAAAAAGAATTTTTAGCAGTTGTATTTGCTTGTGATAAGTTTAGACCTTATATTGTTTATTCTAAAGTAACTATTCACACTGATCATGCTACTATGAAATATCTTATGGAAAAGAAAGATGCTAAACCTAGACTTATTTGATGGGTTCTCCTACTACAAGAATTTGATTTGCACATTATTGATAGAAAGGGAGATGAGAACCCCGTTGCAGAAAACTTGTCTAGGTTAGAGAATGTTCTTGATGACCCACTACCTATTGATGATAGCTTTCCTGATGAACAATTAGCTGTCATAAATTCTTCTCGTACTGCTCCACGGTATGCTGATTATGCTAATTACATTGTTGCTAAGTTTATGCCACATAGTTTCACATACAAGCAAAAGAAAATATTTTTTTATTATTTAAGGCATTACTTATGGGATGACCCACACCTTTATAAAGAAGGAGTTGATGGTGTTATTAGTCATTATGTAGCTGAGCATGAACAGGAACAGATCCTACGCAAGTGTCACTCCGAGGCATATGGAGGACACCACGCTGGAGACAGAACTGCACATAAGGTACTGCAATCTGGTTTTTATTTGCCTACTCTCTTCAAGGATGCCCGTAAGTTTGTCTTGTCTTGTGATGAATGTCAAAGAACTGGTAATATTAGTACACGTCAAGAAATGCCTATGAGTTATTCTCTTGTTACTGAACCATTTGATGTTTGGGGCTTTGATTATATGGGACTGTTTCCTTCCTCTAGTGGGTATACACATATTTTAGTTGCTGTTGATTACGTTACTAAGTGGGTAGAAGCTATTCCAACTAGTAGTGCTGATCATAACACCTCTATTAAGATGCTTAAAGAAGTTATTTTTCTGAGGTTTGGAGTCCCTAGATACTTAATGACTGATGGTGGTTCACATTTTATTCATGGTGCTTTTCGTAAAATGCTTGCTAAGTATGATGTTAATCATAGAATTGCATCTCCATATCACCCACAGTCTATTGGTCAAGTAGAACTAGGTAATAGAGAGCTCAAATTAATTTTGCAAAAGACTATTAATAGATCTAGAAAAAATTGGTCCAAGAAACTTGATGATGCATTATGGGCCTATAGGACTGCATATAAGAATCATATGGGTATGTCTTCGTATAAAATGGTCTATGGTAAATAATGTCACTTACCTCTCGAACTAGAACATAAGGCATATTAGGCCATTAAAGAGCTCAATTATGACTTCAAACTTGCCGGTGAGAAGTGGCTATTTGACATTAGCTCACTTGATGAATGGAGAACTCAAGCCTATGAGAATGCCAAACTATTTAAAGAAAAATTTAAAAGATGGCATGACAAAAGGATACAAAAGCGTGAGTTTAATGTAGGTGATTATGTGTTGCTATTCAACTCTCTTTTAAGATTTTTTGTAGGAAAACTTCTCTCTAAATGGGAAGGCACTTACGTCATCGAGGAGGTCTATCGTTCCGGTGCCATAAAAATCAACAACTTCGAAGGCACAAATCCAAAGGTGGTGAACGGTCAAAGAATCAAACATTATATCTCAGGTAATCCTATAAATGTTGAAACTAATGTTATTGAAACCGTAACCCCGGAGGAATGCATAAGGGACACTTTCCAGAATGTTTCAGATTCCAAAAAGGAATAGGTATGTGGTACGGTAAGTAAACCGACTCCAAAATAGTCTTAATAGCAATTTTTCTCTGTTTTGGAATATTTAAGAAAATAGGAAAATAAGAAGTAGTCCGGGAAGGATACGAGGCATCCACGCGGGTAGAGGGCGTGCCCCTGCCTCGTGGGCACCTCGTGTTCTTTCCGGACTCCGTTTTCTTGCACGACACTTCTTTTGGTCGATAAAAATTCATTATATAATCTCCCGAATGTTTTAACCACCGTATCACGCAAATATCCTATGTCTTTGTTTCGAGCTGTTTGCTGTCAGATTTGTCAAGGCCAGGCATCATATCATCACCCTCCTACAATAATGAATGCAACGATGCTTGGCTGATGAAGATGGAGCTGAAGAGAGAAGAACCCGTGGAGAACAACAAGGAGGATAGGATCAAGAAGGTCATGGAGGATCAAGCTCCAGCGGCAGAAGAAGAGGACATCCAATCTCTTCCTGACCTCTTTACCCCAACTGAGATTGAAGCTTTCAAGATGATTGAGGTAGCTCGCATACAAAACAAGTATCTCACACGTGAAAATATTTTGTTGAAGGATCATATCGTCGCACTCAAGGGCATTATCCACAAATTGGAAGAGCTCCTACGCTCGATTTGCGACTATCCATCATCGTCACCACCTTCTTCACCAGCAAAGGAGACATAAACACTTGAGTATGGGCACTCCCCTTGGCAACTGTCAAGCTTGCGGGAGGTGCCCGGTATCGTATCACCATCACACTCCTATCTTTACCGTTTTACTTAGTTTGATCCCTTTAGTAATATCTTGATCTAGTAGAATAAAGTTTTGGTATGATCTAGTTTTGAGTTTTGCCTTATGATCCCTCTATGTAGTCGAGTCCGTGAGCTATATTATAAAGATTAGTGTTGAGTCAAGGGCTTTGCTATCTTGCTATGATTTTGAGGGAATAAAAATAAAAGGAAGTATAAAAAGAAATAAAAGAGATCATACTGATCTTATGGAGAGTAATGACTTCACAATAAGAGTATGATGAATAAAAGTTGTTGAGAGTTGGCAAACATAGTTTTGGCCATCATTGCAACTAATAGGAAGTAATAAGGAAAGAGAGGTTTTCACATATAAATATACTATCTTGGACATCTTTTATGATTCTGAGCACTCATTAAAATATGACATGCTAAAGAGTTGATGTTGGACAAGGAAGACAACGTAATGGGTTATGTTTTCTTATATTTGAAATAAAGTATATTGTCATGGATCATCCAACATGTTGAGCTTGCCTTTCCCCCTCATGCTAGCAAAATTCCTTTCACCAAGTAGAGATACTACTTGTGCTTCCAAATATCCTTAAACCCAACTTTTCCATGAGAGTCCACCATATCTACCTATGGATTGAGTAAGATCCTTCAAGTAAGTTGTCATGTTGCATGCAATAAAAAATGATTTCTAAATATGTATGACTTATTAGTGTGGAGAAAATAAGCTTTATACGATCTTGTGATATGGAAGCAATAAAAGCGACGGACTGCATAATAAAGGTCCGTATCACAAGTGGCAATATAAAGTGACGTTCTTTTGAAGGGCCTATCTTTTACTTTTTGTCGTGCATCCAACCATAAAAGCACATGACAACCACTGCTTCCCTCTGCGAAGGGCCTATCTTTTACTTTTGTTCTTATACCTTATGCAAGAGTCATGGTGATCTTCACCTTTCTTTTTTATATTTTATCCTTTGGGAAGCACCTTGTGTTGGAAAGATCCTGACATATATATCCAATTGGATGTAAGTTAGCATGAACTATTATTGTTGACATTACCCTTGAGGTAAAAGGTTGGGACGCAACACTATAAGCCCCTATCTTTCTCTGTGTCCGATTGAAACTCCATACCCATAATTATTGCGTGAGTGTTAGCAATTGTAAAAGACTAAATGATAGTTTAGTATGTGGACTTGCTGAAAAGCTGTTATATTGACACTTTCCGATGTTATGATAAATTGCAATTGCTTCAATGACCGAGATCGCAGTTTGTTGGTTCTCAATGAAGTTTATGATTCATACTTGACATTGTGGATGGATTGTTACTTAAGCATAAGAAATCATATGACAAAATATATGTATGGTGCTGTTACAAGAATGATCATGATGCGCTCATCTCCGTATTTTATTTTATCGACAACTCTGTCTCTAAACATGTGGACATATTTTTTCGATATCGGCTTTCGCTTAAGGACAAGCGAGGTCTAAGCTTGGGGAAGTTGATACGTCCATTTTGTATGATGCTTTTATATCGATATTTATTGCATTATGGACTATTATTACACGTTATGTCACAATACTTATGCCTATTCTATTTTATTTTACAAGGTTTACATGAAGAGGGAGAATGCCGACAGCTGGGATTCTCGGCTGGAAAAGGAGCAAATATTAGAGACCTATTATGCACAGCTCCAAAAGTCCTGAAACTCCATGAAAGTGATTTTTCGAATTAATAAAAAATACTAAGCGGAAGAAGTACCAGAGGGGGCCCACACCCTGGCCACGAGGGTGGGGGCGCGCCCTACCCCCTGGGCATGCCACCCTGCCTCGTGGGCCCCTAGCAGCCCTCCGGTGACCATCTTCTGCTATATGAAGTCTTTTACCCTGGAAAAAATTCATAAGCAAGCTTTCGGGATGAAACACCGCCGCCACGAGCCGGAACCTTGGCGGAACCAATCTAGGGCTCCGGCGGAGCTGTTCTGTCAGTGAAACTTCCCTCCGGGAGGGGGAAATCATCACCATCATCATCACCATCGATCCTCTATCGGGAGGGGGTCAATCTCCATCAACATCTTCACCAGCACCATCTCCTCTCAAACTCTAGTTCATCTCTTGTATCCAATCTTTGTCCCAAAACCTCAGATTGGTACATGTGGGTTGCTAGTAGTGTTGATTATTCCTTTTAGTTGATGCTAGTTGGTTTATTCGGTGGAAGATCATATGTTCAGATCCTTTATGCATATTAATACCCCTCTGATTATGAACATGAATATGATTTGTGAGTAGTTACGTTTGTTCTTGAGGACATGGGAGAAGTCTTGCTATAAGTAGTCATGTGAATTTGGTATTCGTTCAATATTTTGATGAGATGTATGTTGTCTCTCCTCTAATGGTGTTATGTGAATGTCGACTACATGACACTTCACCATTATTTGGGCCTAGAGGAAGGCATTGGGAAGTAATAAGTAGATGATGGGTTGCTAGGGTGACAGAAGCTTAAACCATAGTTTATGTGTTGCTTCGTAAGGGGCTGATTTGGATCCATATGTTTCATGCTATGGTTAGTTTTACCTTAATACTTCTTTTGTAGTTGTGGATGCTTGCAAAAGGGGTTAATCTTAAGTGGGATGCTTGTCCATGAAAGGGCAGTACCCAAGCACCGGTCCACCCACATATCAAATTATCAAAGTAACGAACGCGAATCATATGAGCGTGATGAAAACTAGCTTGACGATAATTCCCATGTGTCCTCGGGAGCGCTTTTCTCTATATAAGAACTTGTCCAGGCTTGTCCTTTGCTACAAAAGGATTGGGCCATCTTGCTGCACTTTATTTAGTTTTGTTACTTGTTACCCATTACAAATTACCTTATCACAAAACTATCTGTTACCAACAATTTCAGTGCTTGCAGAGAATACCTTACTGAAAACCGCTTGTCATTTCCTTCTGCTCCTCGTTGGGTTCGACACTCTTACTTATCAAAAGGACTATGATAGATCCCCTACACTTGTGTGTCATCAGCAAGCAAGTTGTCACTCCCGTGAATAAGCCCAAAGGTAAACCTAAGCCTGAAACTGAGTGCATATATTGCAAAGGAAAGGGTCACTGGAAGCGGAACTGCCCCAAACATTTGGCAGATAAGAAGGATGGCAAAGTCAACATAGGTATATTTGATATACAGGTTACTGATGTGTACCTTACTACTATTCATAGTAGCCCCTGGGTATTTGATACTTGTTCGGTTGGTAATATTAGTAACTCGAAATAGGAGTTACAGAATAAACAGAGACTAGTTGAGGGTGAAGTGATGATGTGTGTTGGAAGTAGTTCCAAGATTGATATGATCATCATCGCACACCCCCTATACTTTCGGGATAAGTGTTGAACCTAAATAAATGTTATTTGGTGTTTGCATTGAGCATGAATATGATTAGATCATGTTTATTGCAATACAGTTATTCGTTTAAGAGAGAGGATAATTGTTATTCTGTGTACATGACCTTCTATGGTCATACACCCAATGTTGATGGTTTATTGAATTTCGATCATAATGATACACATAACATTGATGCAAACAGATGCAAAGTTGATAATGATAGTGCAATTTATTTGTGGCACTGCCATTTGGGTCATATCGGTGTAAAGCGCATGAAGAAATTCCATAAAGATGGACATTTGGAATCACTTGATTATGAATCATTTGATACTTGTGAACCGTGCCTTATGGGTAAAATGACTAAAACTCCATTCTTCGGAACAATGGAACAAGCTAATGACTTATTGGAAATAATACATACCGATGTATGCTTTCCAATGAATGTTGTGGCTTGTTGCGGGTATCGTTATTTTCTGACCTTCACAAATGATTTGAGCAGATATGAGTATATCTACTTAATGAAACACAAGTCTGAAACATTTGAAAAGTTCAAAGAATTTTAGAGTGAAGTGGAGAATCATCGTAACAAGAAAATAAAGTTTCTACAATCTGATCGTGGAGGAGAGTATTTGAGTTACGAGTTTGGCCTTCATTTAAAACAATGTGGAATAGTTTCACAGCTCACGCCACCTGGAACACCGCAGCGTAATGGTGTGTCCGAAAGTCATAACCACACTTTATTGGATATGGTGCGATTTATGATGTCTCTTACCGGTTTACGACTATCATTTTGGGGTTATGCATTAGAGACAGCTGCATTCACTTTAAATAGGGCACCATCAAAATCCGTTGAGACGATGTCTTATAAACTGTGGTTTGGCAAGAATCCAAAGCTGTTGTTTCTTAAAGTTTGGGGCTGCGAAGCTTATGTGAAAAGCTTCAACCTGATAAGCTCGAACCCAAATCGGAGAAGTGCGTCTTCATAGGATACCCAAAGGAAGCTTTTCGGTACACCTTCTATCACGGATCCGAAGGCAAGATATTCGTTGCTAAGAATGGATCCTTTCTAGAGAAGGAGTTTCTCTCGAAAGAAGTGAGTGGGAGGAAAGTAGAACTTGATGAGGTAATTGTACCTTCTCCCGAATTGGAAAGTAGTTCATCACAAAAATCAGTTCCAGTGATTCCTACACCAATTAGTGAAGAAGCTAATGATGATGATCATGAAACTTCAGATCAAGGTACTACCAAACCTCGTAGGTCAACCAGAGTACGGTCCGCACCAGAGTGGTACGGTAATCCTATTCTGGAAGTCATGTTACTAGACCATGATGAACCTACAAACTATTAGGAAGCGATGATGAGCCCAGATTCCGCGAAATGGCTTGAGGCCTTGAAATTTGAGATGGGATCCATGCATTAGAACAAAGTGTGGACTTTGGCGGACTTGCCCGATGATCGGCAAGCCATAGAAAATAAATGGGTCTTCAAAAGGTGGACGAATGCTGATAGTAGTGTCACTATCTACAAAGCTCGACTTGTCGCAAAATGGTTTTTCGACAAGTTCAAGGTGTTGACTACAATGAGATTTTCTCAACTGTAGTGATGCTTAAATCCATCCGAATCATGTTAGTAATTGCCCTATTTTATAAAATCTGGCAAATGGATGTCAAATGCATTCCTTAAATGGATATTTCTTAAAGAACAGTTGTATACGATGCAATGAGAAGGTTTTGTCAGTCCTAAAGGTACTAACAAGGTGTGCAAGCTCCAGCAAACCATCTATGGACTAGTGCAAGCATCTCGGAGTTGGAATAAATGCTTTGATAGTGTGATCAAAGCATATGGTTTTATATAGACTTTTGGAGAAGCCTGTATTTACAAGAAAGTGAGTGGGAGCTCTGTAGCTTTTCTAACATTATATGTGGATGACATATAGTTGATTGGAAATGATATAGAATTTCGGAATAGCATAAAAGGATACTTGAATAAGAGTTATTCAAAGAAAGAGCTTGGTGAAGCTGCTTACATATTGGGCATCAAGATCTATAGAGATAGATCAAGACGCTTGATAAGATTTTTCAATGAGTACATACCTTGACAAGATTTTGAAAGAGTTCAAAATGGATCAGTCAAAGAAGTAGTTCTTGCCTGTATTACAAGGTGTAAAGTTGAGTAAGACTCAAAGCCCGAACACGGCAGAAGATAGAAAGAGAATGAAAGGCATTCCCTATGCCTTAGTCATAGGTTCTATAAAGTATGCCATGCTATGTACCAGATTAGTTGTGTGCCTTGTTGTGAGTTTGGCAAGGGGGTACGATAGTGATCCAGGAGTGGATCACTCTATAGCGGTCAAAGTTATCCTAAGTTACCTAAGAGGACTAAGGAAGTATTTCTCGGTTATGGAGGTGATAAAGAGTTCGTCGTAAAGAGTTACGTCGATGCAAGCTTTTACACCGATCTAGATGAGTCTAAGTCTCAATCTGGATACATATTGAAAGTGGGAGCAATTAGCTAGAGTAGCTCCATGCAGAGCATTGTAGACATATAATATTTGCAAAATGCATACGTCTCTGAATGTACCCGTTGACTAAACTTCTCTCATGAGAAAAACATGATCACACCTTAGTACTCTTTGGGTGTTAATCACATAGCAATGTGAACTATGGGTGTTAATCACATACAGAAGTGAACTATTGGAGTTAAATCACATGGCGTTGTGAACTAGATTATTGACTATATTGCAAGTGGGAGACTGAAGGAAATATGACCTAGAGGCAATAATAAAGTTGTTATTTATATTTCCTTATATCATGATAAATGTTTTATTATTCATGCTAGAATTGTATTAATTGGAAACTTGATACATGTGTGAATACATAGACAAAACATAATGTCCCTAGTATGCCTCTACTTCACTAGCTCGTTAATCAAAGATAGACATGTGTTGTAATTTGGTGAACGGAATCACACCATTAGGACAATGATGTGATGGACATGACCCACCCGTTAGCTTAGCATTATGATCATTACAGTTTCATTGCTACTACTTTCTTCATGACTTATACATGTTCCTCAGACTATGTGTGACGCTCGGATAATTAGGCTACAGTAATCCCACGTTAATGATCCCACGTTAGTTCGAAATGATTCAAATTGAAAATTTGAATTTCAGTTAAAACCATTAAGGTTTTCAAAAGTCAAAACTAAATTGTTCCTAATGTGTCAAATAATTCATAGACCATGTTGGTGGAGAGACCACACCTTTATAAAGCATTTAGATGCACTAAAGTAAAGAAAATTGTGGCTAAAAACAAATATTTGAATACCTTTTAAATAATAAAAATGTATCAAGTAATTATTACTACACCAAACTTTTTGAGGTAGTGGCCTATATTATAACAATACTTTAGGAGTTTGTTTTGTATTTTTATAAAAAAATAAAATAAGTGTAACTAAAATAGAACAGAAAATAGTAAATACAGAAAAAGGAAAAGAACAAAAAAAGGGCGAAGCCCCCCCCCC
>NC_041385.1:235808080-235843720 GCF_002162155.2 Triticum dicoccoides | reverse complement strand
AGCCAAACCACCCCACACTCCTCCCCCACTCGCTCTCTGCTTCACCCCCCGATCCAGATTGGATCGGGCACTCGACAGTGCCCCTCGCCACATCGACCACCGCCCCCGCACAAGGACCGCGCCACCCGGAGCGCCTACGTGTCACATCCCTAGCTCTGGTATGCTTGAGGCTAGCTAGTCATGTGTGAATCATGTTTAAATTCCATTTCAGTTTGAATGAGGATTTGTGAAACCCTAAGAATCATCTCTAAAATGGCCCAAACAAAAAGTGCTCCAAAAAGGTCCAAGAAAATTCTCATGTTGCTCTCTGAAAATATTGGACAGAGATAAAAATCAAACCAATATTTTTAAGACCTCATAAGTATTTATTTTGGGCATTTGGAATTAATCCAATAATTAATTGCTTTGGATATATATTTGTTCTATATATAATATATGTCCAAAAATTCTGTTAATTGGTGAGGAGTTTTGGAGCAATCCAATTACTTCCTAGAAAATTAACAGAAGTAAATAAAATGATTTAGTATTATTATTAAATCAAAAAAAATGTCAGAAAAATAGAAAAGGAAACAAAATGGGACTGAAACCCACCTAGCGCTAACTTCCCTATGCAGCCCGTTACTGTGCAGCCCAGGAGCAGCCCAGCTGCAGCCCAGCCCGCCTCCTCCTCTGTCTTCTTCCTCGTGCCTACTGGCACTGTGCGTGTCGCGCGCTCGCTCGCCTGCAGCCACGTCTCCCGCCACCTCCTGCTTCTCCCTCTCGCCGCCATGGACGCCCTGGACGACGCCACGCGCCGCCCCGCACCTCTCTCCCTCTACCTCGCTCTCCCTCCTCCCCTGGTTCTCTCCCGCGCGACCGCCCGAGCACTGCCGTCGCCGCCGTTCACCGTTACCGTAGCCACCGACTCTCCCCCGCCCCTCCGACCAGCTCAGAAGCTCCGCCACATCGCCGTCCACCTCTCCGTCGAGCCACGCGACGTGGGAAGCCCTGGAATGCCGTCAACATCACCATCTTCGCCTCCGGCCGCCGGAGATCTTCCTCGCCGCCACACCACCATCCGGCCTTCCCCGAGCTTGCTGACAATGCCATCGAGACCGCTGTGAGCGCCGCCGTCGATTCCCCCTACTCCTTGCTCTTCTGCGCCCTCCAGCCCCTCTGCCGCTCGAGCCCGAGCTCTGGCGAGCTCTGGCCCCAACTCCTTCCACCTGCCCCACCAGATGCGCGAGAGCCCGGGCTACGCCCCGGTGCTCTCAGACGCCGTCCCCATGGCCTGTGGCGCGGACTCCGCCGTGTCTAGAGGTCGCCGGCGGCGAGCCCCGTCGCCTGAGCCCTGCCACGTGGGCCCAGCCCGTCAGGTGATTAGCTTAGTGCTAATCATCGCTTATTTAACCCCCTGACACTGACCAGTGGGCCTAGTGCCACTAATCCTTTAATTAAGATAAAACTAACCCCCCCTGCTTAACCCGTGTCACTGACGTGTGGACCCCACACGTCAGGTTTGACCCCAGACAGCCGCAGTTGACCTGCTGACGTCAGTTGACCTGCTGACGTCATGCTTACTCAATGCTGACGCAATTATTTATTTTCAAAAATAAATAATTGTGTCAGCATTAAGTAAGCATGACGTCAGCAGGTCAACTGCGGCTGACTGGGGTCAAACCTGACATGTGGGGTCCACACGTCAGTGACACGGGTTAAGCAGGGGGGTTAGTTTGATCTTAATTAAAGGATTAGTGCCACTGGTCCCACTTGTCAGTGTCAGGGGGTTATATAAGCGGTGATTAGCACTAAGCCAATCACCTGACGGGCCGGGCCAACGTGGCAGGGCTCAGGCGACGGGGCTCGCCGCCAGCGACCTCTGGACGCGGCGGAGTCCACGCCACAGGCCACGGGGATAGCGACTGAGAGCACCGGGGCGTAGCCCGGGCTCTTGCGCATCTGGTGGGGCAGGTGGGAGGAGTTGGGGGGTGCGGAGCTCGCCGGAGCGAAGCTCACGGCGGCGGCCGGAGCTCGGGCTCGAGCGGCAAAGGGGCTGGAGGGCGCTGAAGAGCAGGGGAGTAGAGGGAATCAACGGCGGGGCTCACAGCGGTCTCGATGGTGTCGTCAGCAAGCTCGGGGAAGGCCGGACGACGGTGTGGCGGCGAGGAAGATCTCCGGCGGCTGGAGGCAAATATGGTGATGTTGACGGCGTTCCAGGGCTTCCCACGTCGCGTGGCTCGACGGAGAGGTGGACGGCGATGTGGCGGAGCTTCTGAGCTGGTCGGAGAGGCGGGGGAGAGTCGGTGGCTATGGTAACGGCGAACGGCAGCGGCGGCAGTTCTCGGGCGGTCGCGCGGGAGAGAACCAGGGGAGGAGGGAGAGCGAGGTAGAGGGAGAGAGGTGCGGGGCGGCGCGTGGCGTCGTGCAGGGCGTCCAGGGCGGCGAGAGGGAGAAGCAGGAGGTGGCGGGAGACGTGGCCGCGGGCGAGCGAGCGCGCGACACGCACAGTGCCAGTAGGAACAAGGAAGAAGACAGAGGAGGAGGCTGGCTGGGCTGCTGCTGGGCTCCACAGTAACGGGCTGCATAGGGAGGTTAGCGCTAGGTGGGTTTTAGTCCCATTTTGTTTCCTTTTCTATTTTTCTGACATTTCTTTTGATTTCATAATAATACTAAATCCTTTTATTTACTTCTGTCAATTTTTGTAGGAACTAATTGGATTGCTCCAAAACTCCTCACCAATTAACAGAATTTTTGGACATATATTATATATATAGAACAAATATATATCCAAAGCAATTAATTATTGGATTAATTCCAAATGCCCAAAATAAATACTTATGAGGTCTTAAAAATATTGGTTTGATTTTTATCTCTGTCCAATATTTTCAGAGAGCAACATGAGCATTTTCTTGGACCTTTTTGGAGCACTTTTTGTTTGGGCCATTTTAGAGATGATTCTGAGGGTTTCACAAATCCTCATTCAAACTTAAATGGAATTTAAACATGATGCACACATGACTAGCTAGCCTCGAGCATACCAGAACTAGGGATGTGACAACTCGCCCCCACTGGAAAGAATCTCATCCCGAGATTCAGGGGTCGACGGAAATAAAGTGGGGTACTCCAGTCGAAGACGATCTTCTCGCTCCCAAGTAGCTTCTCTTTCGGAATGATGAGACCACTGAACCTTGAGAAACTTGATGTTCCGACGTCGGGTAACACGCTCTGCTTGATCAAGAATGCGAACTGGATACTCTCGATATGTGAGGTTATCTTTGAGATCAAGCGTTTCGTGGTCCACTCTGCGGATGGGATCCGAGAAGCAACGCCTGAGTTGAGAGACGTGGAAGACATCATGAACTCTATTAAGATTTGGGGGTAGTTCCAACTGGTAGGCAACCTCTCCTCGTTTAGCGAGAATGCAAAAAGGACCAATGTAACAAGGAGCCAACTTGCCTTTGATACCGAAATGATGGGTACCCTTCAAAGGAGTAACCCGAAGGTAAGCTTTGTCGCCAACTTCATAAGTCATATCCTTATGATGACTATCATACTGGATCTTTTGACGAGACTGGGCTGTTTTCAAATTCTCACGAATGATGCGGACTTGCTCTTCTGCCTCCTGGATCATGTCCGGTCCAAAGAATTGTCTTTCACCGGTTTCTGACCAGTTCAAGGGTGTTCGACATCTTCGTCCATAGAGAATCTCAAAAGGAGCTTTCTTGAGGCTGGATTGATAGCTATTGTTATAAGAAAACTCGGCAAAAGGAAGACATTTCTCCCAATCCATACCGAATGAGATAACGCAAGCTCTAAGCATGTCCTCAAGAATTTGGTTGACCCTTTCCACCTGACCACTTGATTGAGGGTGGAAAGCGGTACTGAAGGAAAGATGGGTTCCCATGGCAGTCTGGAAACTCTCCCAGAAATGAGAAGTGAAAAGACTGCCATGGTCTGAATTGATCTCTAGTGGAACACCATGAAGTGACACTATTCGGGAAATATATAAGTCAGCGAGCTGACTAGCAGTGATACTCTCTCGAACAGGAAGGAAGTGAGCCACTTTGGAAAGACGATCAATGACTACGAAGATAGCATTATTCCCTCTCTTGGTCCTGGGAAAGCCGGTGATGAAGTCCATACCAACTTTATCCCATTTCCATTCAGGAATAGCTAAAGGCTGAAGGGTGCCAGCGGGCCTTTGATGCTCTGCCTTAACGCGACGACAAACATCACAGTTAGCAATAAACTGAGCGATTTCTCTCTTCATCCTAGTCCACCGGAACCTCTGGCGTAGGTCCTGATACATCTTAGTACTACCGGGATGAATCGTGAGAGGGGATTCATGCGCCTCCTTAAGAATCAAATGCTGCATCTGCTGACTCTTGGGAACCACCAAGTGGTTCCCAAAGTAAATAACACCTCATTCATCCATAGGGAAACAACCAGCTACTCCCTTGGAGATATTTTTCTTGATTCGGGAGACTCCCGTATCATGCTTCTGGACTTCCATGATACGATCCACAATAGTAGGTTTCGCCACCAACGTAGAAAGGAATCCGCGAGGAGCTATGTGAAGGTTAAGCTTACAGAATTCCTCATGGAGAAGTGGTTGGCCCTGCTGCAACATGAGATTGTTGCAATAGGATTTATGACTTAGTGCATCAGCCATGACATTAGCTTTGCCTGGGGTGTAGGTAATCCCTAGATCATAATCTGAGATGAACTCCAACCAACGTCTTTGTCTAAGGTTCAAATCTGGTTGGGTGAAGAGATACTTGAGACTCTGGTGATTGGTGTAGATCTCGCAACATTTACTAAGAAGGTAATGTCGCCAGGTCTTGAGTGCATAGACTACGGCTGCAAGCTCTAGATCATGTGTAGGATAATTCTCCTCATGTGGATGCAACTGTCGAGATGCATAGGCAATCACATGACAATCCTGCATAAGAATGCAGCCTAGTCCCTGTCGTGAGGCATCACAGTAGATAATAAAGTCCTTCGTGAAATCCGGTGGCACAAGTGTGGGTGCAGAAGTCAGGCGTCTTTTCAATTCCCGAAAACCGTACTCACACTGTGGGGACCACTCAAACTTTTTATCTTTCTTGAGAAGTTCCGTTAGAGGTTTGGCCACTTTAGAGAAGTTTTCAACAAAGCGGCGACAATAGCTGGCTAGACCAAGGAAACTCCTAACTTGTTTAACGGTTTTAGGTGGAGTCCAATCAAGAACAGCCTTAACTCTCTCGGGATTGACAGCAATGCCCTTACCAGAGATTACGTGGCCTAGGTAGGTCACTTCTGGCAACCAAAATTCGCACTTGGAGAACTTGGCATAAAGGCGGTGCTCTCTTAGTTTCTCTAACACAAGTCTAAGATGTTCGGCATGCTCTTCCTCATTCTTCGAGTAAATAAGAATATCATCGAGGTAAACCACGACAAATTTATCTAAGTATTCCATGAAGATCGAGTTCATCAAGCAGGAGAAAGTGGCTGGAGCGTTGGTTAGACCGAAGGACATGACGGTGTACTCGTACTGACCATAACGAGTGACAAAAGCCGTTTTGGGAATGTCCCAATTTCTGATCTTGATTTGGTGGTAGCCTAACCTCAAATCCATCTTGGAGGACTGAGGATCCAGCAAGCTGATCATACAGATCGTTGATCCTGGGGAGCGGATATTTGTTCTTTATCGTGACCAAATTAACAGGACGATAATCTACAACCATCCGGTCCGTACCATCCTTCTTCTTGACGAAGAGGATGGGGCAAGCCCAAGGAGAGGAACTAGGACGGATGAAACCCTTTTGCAAGGACTCATCAAGTTGTTTCTTAAGCTCGGCTAGTTCTAAGGGTGCCATCTTGTAAGGTCTCCTAGAGATTGGAGAGGTTCCTGGGATAAGATCTATGACGAACTCTACATCTCTCTTAGGTGGAACACCTGGCAGTTCCTTTGGAAAGACATCCGGAAAGTCACGGACTACCGGGATATCTTCAAGGTCTGGAAGAGGGCTGGCATTAAGAGAATAGAGTTGATGCCTTGCAACTCTAGTGGAGACAGTGACTATCTTGCCAGATGGGTGTGTAAGCTGAATGGACCTGGTGTAACAATCAATCTTGGCATAATGAGCTGTCATCCAGTCCACACCCAAGATGATGTTAATATCTGTAGACTTGAGGGCTATAAGTGATGCGAGGAATACAAGTCTGTCTACAAGGATTTCGTTACCATGGCTTACACTAGAAGTTTGCCATTTGGATCCAGGAGTTTGAATGACTAGTGGAGAGGGCATATCACAAAATGACATGTTGTGCAAATTAGCATAGCTTTCAGAAATGAAGGAGTGAGACGCTCCAGTATCGAACAAAACCGATGCTCGATGACAGTTGACAAGGAGTGTACCAAGAACGACATCTGGATCATCATGAGCGTTTCTGGCTGAGACGTGATGCACGCGTCCATGTTCAGTGGGAGCTGACTTGACACTAATCATCTTGCATGGTGGCTTAACACAGCCAACAGGCTTCTCGGACTAGGGTGGAGCATAGCTGGTCTGAGAGCAGTCACATGTATAGTGTCCTGGCTTCCCGCATGTGAAGCAAGTCCCTGAAGTTGGATGTGGACCCGCACTGACAAGCGTTCTACCAGTAGGCCTGGGTGGAACACACGACTGAGCTGGGGGAGGCACCGCATAGGATGGCCTCGGTGTATATCCAGAGGGAAGAGCGGAGTTTGGAACCCAAATCCGGCGCTTCTGAGAACTAGAACTGGAGGAAGATCCCAAATCACGGGTGTGCTTACGAGACTCCTCGTAAGTAAGCTAAGATGTCTCTGCATTGATGGCTTTGTTCACAAGGGCTTGGAATGTATCACAATGATGCAGGTGGATATCACGACGCAACATGGGGTTGAGACCCTTCCGGAACCTAGCCTGCTTCTTGGCGTTCGTGGACACCTCTTCTGTGGCATAACGAGCAAGGTCTCAAACTCTCTACTATAAGCATCAAAAACCATCTTACTCTGGGTGAAACTATAGAACTCTTCTCTCTTGCGATCAATGAGGGCCTGAGGAATGTGATGCTCGCGAAAAGCCTCGGTGAAATCCCTCCAGGTAGGAATCTGGCCAGCTGGAAGCATAGCCTCATAGTTTTGCCACCAAAGACTAGCAGGACCTTCCAGGTGGTATGTGGCATAGGTGACCTTGTCATCTTCAGCTACGTTCGCGGAACACAACTTATGAGTGATGCTACGGAGCCAGTCATCTGCATCGAGTGGCTCGATGGAATGATGAAAGGTAGGTGGGTGCAAGCGAATGAAGTCATGAATGGTTACAGACCCTTTGAACTGATGTGCGGTGTTCTCCTCGATACGTGCCGACAAGCGGTTAGACTCACGCTTGTTTCTCTCCATCTCTAACATGAACTCTGTCAATGAAGGTTGGTCGGGAGGATCCTCATCCCTACCATCTCCGTGGTTCTGGCTATGAGCAACAGAACTTCGCTTAACTGATGACATTCTGAGAAACGAAACCAAGGACGGAATCAGCATCTACTATAGACTGTAAAATGTAGGACAAGGAAATTAGTAACTCTCGAGCTCCTAGGGCAATTCCGGCAGCATAATGGCAGTAAAATGCCCAGAATGAGACATCTTGCTAAAATGGGGTAGTAACATACTCAACATCTTCACTCAAGGTTCTGAGATAGTACTAAACAGACTACACCGGAAGTACTCAAAAACTGGGGTATGACTCTGATCAACCAATCCTATGGGACTACGGAGTAGTAACACGTGATCCTGATAGACGGAAGAGAAAGCCTAGTTCCTTAACCCCGTAGGAAGATAGGATGACTCAGATCAGAAGGCCATGAGGTATAAGGAGTAAAAAGAGCCTTACGTTCCTTCCCACAATCAATTCCCTTACATAACTAAAGAATTTCTAGACACAACTTCGACCAGTTTGGCTTGGTAATCCTACAGGTAGTCAGGCTCTGATACCAAAGCTGTCAGGACCCCGATTCCATGCCACACAGATCTAGCATGTAACACCTCATATCACTTTGCGGCCTTACGCACGGTATTCCAACGGGTGTCGCCTTACCATACCCGGGACCATTTGCGCCTTTTGGCACACGTATATGATAGTGTCGCTAGCATCCATATGACAAAGAACCCGGGCTGACATGGCTAGTCATGAACCCAAAGTGGCACTAACTTACAGGGACAGGCATACATGACCCAGCAACGAACGTGTCGGTCATCAGCGAGTGAATCCGGGCTGTAGCAACTGGGCTAGCAGGACTCCGGTAAACCGGGCTGTAGCAGGCTAACAGGACTCCGGTAGACACCGCGTGACATTTCCCCGAAGGGACAGACACAGGAACGAAGAAGGACACATGCCGGCCAGCCTAAGTATTCCTGAGTAGTAGCAAGCTACCAGGGCTCAGTGGAAGCACTAGGTGACATTTCCCCGAAGGGACAGACACAGGAACGAAGAAGGACACATGCCGGCCAGCCTAAGTATTCCTGAGTAGTAGCAAGCTACCAGGGCTCAGTGGAAGCACTAGGAGACATTTCCCGGTAAGAGAGGCTACTAAGGATAAACAACTAGATAGTCAGATCCCACAAATAGCAATACACATTACACGTACGCATAACATGCAAGTATGTGATGTACAACATGGCATCACAGCATAACTCAACAACTCATATAGATAAAGGCTCAGAAGAGCCATCATAGCATTTATTACAAACAGGGGTCACATGACCCAACATTCAGAGCAAACAAGCAACAAGCGGAAGCATTACATGTCTGAGTACAGACATCTACAAATGAAAAAGGCTGAAGAGCCTGACTATCTACAACATCCGATCAAGACTGTAGCTGAGGTACAAGCTACTTGTCGAAGTCCACGAGAACACTAGTAAGACCGAAGTCTCCGCTGCAAAAACATAAATAAAGCAACATGAGTACAAAGGTACTCAGCAAGACTTACATCAGATCCTATCATACATGCACTTGTATCAAGAGGGTAATGTGGGGTTTAGTTGCAGCAAGCCAGCTTTGACTCTGTGGCTATCCTGTTCTACGACTACCAGAACTTCTTTGAGGTGATATGGCGCACACGAGTCCACTATTCACCACACAATACACTTCTATGGATTCATCCCCTTCTCCTTACGAGAAGGCCGTCCATAGCAATCGCACTTGTCTTGAGCATTTTATAGTATCCACTTCAAGTTACTATGTACTATGTAAGCATCCAAGAAGTCCATAACCGCGGACCTGGCTATTCGAATAGATCATGTTAACCCTGCAGGGGTGTACTTCTTCACACACGCTCTCGCCACATACCACCATGTACACGTCGTGTATCTCGGCAACCTTCAAGCGGAAGCCTGGCGAGGGAGTCGGCCACGACCTGACTAACCACACAAGACTCTAGTACAGGTTTATCGCCTATTCGGGTTCCATCCGCAAGGAGATCTGGCCGGGGTGTCGCTCACGGCCCCAAACGATGTGAGCAGGGTTCCCGAGCCCACCATCCGGGTGCCACTTGGTACACCGTGCCACTGTGCCTAGTCTGTCCCAAGCCCACCTGGCCGGGTGCCACTTGGTAGACTACTAACACTACCTACAAACACCAGAAACTAGTTGCGACTCCTGGACAGAGATCAAGTTGGTTAATAAGTCGAGAGGGGTCGAGTTACCGGAACCCAATGTGTGGTAGTATCGAGTCATTGGACAACATACATAGAACTCAGTGCTTAAGGACGGTTCCAGTGAGACAACCCACCATGTACTCCTACATGGCCTCTCGCCGCTACCTTTACCAAATCATGTTCACACACTTAACTCTCAGCATCAAAACATAGCGTAACACTCCGATTCATTCCCAATGAATCAGACCTGACACAACTCTCAATAGCAGGCATGGCATGGTAGGAACACATCAGTGGCTTCAATCAACTCCTACACATGCTAGTGGGTTTCAACTATTTACTGTGACAATGATAGGTCATGCAGAGGAATGGGTTCAACTACCGCAGCACAAAGTAGCAGTGAATCGTTGTTGTCCTAATGCAATAACTAAGAGCAGGAGCGAGAGAGTAGGATTGTATCGGAATGAACAAGGGGGTTTGCTTGCCTGGTAGATCAACAAAGGGGCACTGCTCCTCAGACAGGTACTCTCAAACGGTCTCGTGAGCAGGACCTATCAAGAAGGAACGGTGTCGGCAATCAATACACAAGCATATGCAACAATGTGATGCATGAACATGGCATGAAGATGTGATGTTGTTTGAACTAATGCAACTAGCATTCATTTGTTTGAAGTCCATTTGAATCAAGAATTCAAATGCAACTCCAAGTTAAGTCTTTTATAAATGCCATTTTAGTGTTTCACTTATACAGTAGGTATAAGTTGGTTTGTCATGCATGAAACTAGAACAGATGGAAAGATTGCATTTTTTTGATAATTTTTCATATATAAATTATTTTAATCTAAGTTACGGTTGAATTTCTGTGATTTTTTGAAGTTTCGCTAATTTTCTGGATTTAAATTAAATTAGGAATTCCAGAAAATTAGTTAAACTTCAAAAAATCATAGAAATTCAACCGTAACTCAGATTGAAATAATTTATATATGAAAAATTATCAGAAAAATGCAGTCTTTCCATCTGTTCTAGTTTCATGCATGACAAACCAACTTATACCTACTCTATAAGTGAAACACTAAAATGGCTTTATAAAAGACTTAACTTGGAGTTGCATTTGAATTCTTGATTCAAATGGACTTCAAACAAATGAATGCTAGTTGCATTAGTTCAAACAACATCACATCTTCATGCCATGTTCATGCATCATATTGTTGCATATGCTTGTGTATTGATTGCCGACACCGTTCCTTCTCGATAGGTCCTGCTCCGGAGACCGTTCCAGAGTACCTGTTTGAGGAGCAGTACCCCTCTACTGATCTACCAGGCAAGCAAACCCCCTTGTTCATTCTGATACAATCCTACTCTCTCGCTCCTGCTCTCAGTTATTGCATTAGGACAACAATGATTCACTGCTACTTTGTGCTGCGATAGTTGAACCCATTCCTCTACATGACCTGTCATTGCCACAGTAAATAGTTGTAACCCACTAGCATGTGTAGGAGTTGATTGAAGCCACTGATGTGTTCCTACCATGCCATGCTTGCTATTTCATAGAGTTGTGTCAGGTCGGATTCATTGGGAATGAATTGGAGTGTTACGCTATGTTCTGATGCTGAGAGTTAAGTGTGTGAACACGATTTGGTAAAGGTAGCTGTGAGAGGCCATGTAGGAGTACATGGTGGGTTGTCTCACTGGAACCGTCCTTAAGCACTGAGTTCTATGTATGTTGTCCAATGACTCGATACTACCACACATTGGGTTCCGGTAACTCGACCCCTCTCGACTTATTAACCAACTTGATCTCTGTCCAGGAGTCGCAACTAGTTTCTGGTGTTTGTAGGTAGTGTTAGTAGTCTACCAAGTGGCTCCCCGCCAGGTGGGCTTGGGACAGACTAGGCACAGTGGCACGGTGTACCAAGTGGCACCCGGATGGTGGGCTTGGGAACCCTGCTCACATCGTTTGGGGCTGAGAGCGACATCGTGGCTGGATCTCCTTGCGGATGGAACCCGAATAGGCGATAAACCTGGACTAGAGTCTTGTGTGGTTAGTCAGGTCGTGGCCGACTCCCTCGCCAGGCTTCCGCTTGAAGGTTGCCGAGATACACGACATGTACATGGTGGTAAGTGGCGAGAGAGTGTATGAAGAAGTACACCGCTGCAGGGTTAACATGATCTATTCGAATAGCTGGGTCCGCGGTTATGGACTTCTTGGATGCTTACATGGTACATAGATAACTTGAAGTGGATACTATAAAATGCTCAAGACAAGTGTGAGTGCTATGGACGGCCTTCTCGTAAGGAGATGGGGATGAATCCATAGTAGTGTATTGTGTGGTGAATAGTGGACTCGTGTGCGCCATATCACCTCAAAGAAGTTCTGGTAGTCGTAGAACGGGATAGCCACAGAGTCAAAGCTGGCTTGCTGCAACTAAACCCCACATTACCCTCTTGATACAAATGCATGTATGATAGGATCTGATGTAAGTCTTGCTGAGTACCTTTGTACTCATGTTGCTTTATTTATGTTTTTGCAGCGGAGACTTCGGTCTTACTAGTGTTCTCGTGGACTTCGACAAGTAGCTTGTACCTCAGCTATGGTCTTGATCGGATGTTGTAGCTAGTCAGGCTCTTCAGCCTTTTTCATTTGTAGATGTCTGTACTCAGACATGTAATGCTTCCGCTTGTTGCTTGTTTTCTCTGAATGTTGGGTCATGTGACCCCTGTTTGTAATAAATGCTATGATGGCTCTTCTGAGCCTTTATCTATATGAGTTGTTGACTTATGCTGTGATGCCATGTTGTACATCACATACTTGCATGTTATGCGTACGTGTAATGTGTATTGCTATGTGTGGGATCTGACTATCTAGTTGTTTATCCTTAGTAGCCTCTCTTACCGGGAAATGTCTCCTATTGCTTCCACTGAGCCCTGGTAGCTTGCTACTGCTACGGAACACTTAGGCTGGCCGACATGTGTCCTTCTTCGTTCCTGTGTCTGTCCCTTCGGGGAAATGTCACATGGTGTCTACCGGAGTCCTGTTAGCCTGCTACAGCCCGGTTTGCCGGAGTCCTGCTAGCCCAGTTGCTACAGCCCGGATTCACTCATTGATGACCGACACGTTCGTTGTTGGGTCATGTATGCCTGTCCCTGTAAGTTAGTGCCACGTTGGGTTCACGACTAGCCATGTCAGCCCGGGTTCTTTTGTCATATGGATGCTAGCGACACTATCATATACATGTGCCAAAAGGCGCAAACGGTCCCGGGCATGGTAAGGCGACACCCGTTGGAATACCATGCGTGAGGCCGCAAAGTGATATGAGGTGTTACATGCTAGATCGGTTTGGCATGGAATCGGGGTCCTGACAGCTTTGGTATCAGAGCCTGACTGCCTGTAGGATTACCAAGCCAAACTGGTCGAAGTTGAGTCTAGAAATTCTTTAGTTATGTAAGGGAATTGATTGTGGGAAGGAACGTAAGGCTCTTTTTACTCCTTATACCTCATGGCCTTCTGAGCTGAGTCATCCTATCTTTCCTACGGGGTTAAGGAACTATGCTTTCTCTTCCGTCTATCAGGATCACGTGTTACTACTCCGTAGTCCCATAGGATTGGTTGATCAGAGTCATACCCCAGCTTTCGAGTACTTCCGGTGTAGTCTGTTTAGTATTATCTCAGAACCTTGAGTGAAGATGTTAAGTATGTTACTACCCCATTTTAGCAAGATGTCTCATTCTGAGCATTTTACTGCCGTTATGCTGCCGGAATTGCCATAGGAGCTCGAGAGTTACTAATTTCCTTGTCCTACATTCTACATTCTATAGTAGATGCTGATTCCGTCCTTGGTTTCATTTCTCAGGGTGTCATCAGTTAAGCGAAGTTTTGTTGCTCGTAGCCAGAACCACGGAGATGGTATCGAGGAGAACACCGCACATCAGTTCAAAGGGTCTGTAACCATTCATGACTTCATTCGCTTGCACCCACCTACCTTTCATCATTCCATCGAGCCACTCGATGCAGATGACTGGCTCCATAGCATCACTCATAAGCTGCGTTCTGCGAACGTAGCTGAAGATGACAAGGTGACCTATGCCACATACCACCTGGAAGGACCCACACATCAGCGACCCAGTCAACACCTCTTTGACTGCTGACGTCATGCTAGTGTCATGATGACGTCAGCATGCACTGTTCTGGATAACATTGAATTAAAATAATTAAATAAATTCTAAAAATGATTGAATCTTTTAAAATTAATATAGAATAAACCGTAGCTCGGATGAAAAAACTTTGTACATGAAAGTTGCTCAGAACGACGAGACGAATCCAGATACGCAACCCGTTCATCTGCCATGCGTCCCTAGCATAGTGAACCTACAACATTTCACCTCCGGTTCATTTGTCCGAAAACGCGAAACACTGGGGATACTTTCCCGGATGTTTCCCCCTTTCGCCGGTACCACCTACTGCCGCGTTAGGGCACACCTAGCATCGCTGATTGTCACGTCACGCACCGTCATGCTTATGTCTGCATTGTATTTATTGTTTCTACCCCCTCTTCTCTTCGGTAGACTACGAGACCGACGCTGCTGCCGCCCCGTTCGACTACAGAGTTGACGACCCCTCCTTCTTGCCAGAGCAACCAGGAAAGCCCCCACCCCTTGATCACCAGATATCGCCTATTCTTCTCTATACTTCTTGCATTAGAGTAGTGTAGCATGTTACTGTTCGGTTACTCCTATTCTGTTGCATAGCCTGTCATTGTTGCTACAGTCGTTGATACCTTACCCGCAATACTAAATGCTTAGTATAGGATGCTAGTTTATCATCATTGGCCCTACATTCTAGTCAGTCTACCTTGGGAGGTGATCACGGGTATATACTATACATATATACATACTATATAGATGGTAACTAAAGTCAGGTTGGCTCGTTGAGTACCCGCAAGTGATTCCGATGTGGGGGCTGAAAGGACAGGTTGCTCCATCCCGGTAGAGGTGGGCCTGGGTTCCCGACGGCCCCCGACTGATACTATGTGGCAAAGTGACAGGGCACGTTGAGACCACCTAGGTGAGAGGTGGGCCTGGCCCTGGTCGGCGTCCGCGGTTACTTCATAATAACACGCTTAACGAGATATTGGTATTTGATCTGAGTCTGGACACTGGCCTATACGCACTAACCAACTATGCGAGAAAGATATGGGCACTCGACGTCGTGGTATCAGTCGAAGCCTTCTTGACGTCAGCGACGGAGCGGCGCGCGCCGGGTTGGACTGCGTAACGCAACTTCCTTTGTAATGGAGGTTGATATGTCTGCTTCTGGCCGCCCTCGCAACGTGCAGGTGTGAAATGGGCGATGGGCCCAGACCCCTGCGCGCATAGGATTAGACTGGCGTGCTGACCTCTCTGTTGTGCCTAGGTGGGGCTGCGACGTGTTGATCTTCCGAGGCCGGGCATGACCCAGGAAAGTGTATCCGGCCAAATGGGATCGAGCGTGTTGGGTTATGTGGTGCACCCCTGCAGGGAAGTTTATCTATTCGAATAGTCGTGTCCCTCGGTAAAAGGACGACCCGGAGTTGTACCTTGACCTTATGAAAACTAGAACTGGATACTTAATAAAATACACCCAAATAAGTTCCATAGACAACCCGGTGATCGCTTTTCCGCAGGGCGACGAGGGGAGGATCTCCGGGTAGGATTATGCTATGCGATGCTACTTGGAGGACTTCAATCTACTCTCTTCTACATGCTGCAAGACGGAGGCTGCCAGAAGCGTAGTCTTCGATAGGACTAGCTATCCCCCTCTTATTCTGGCATTCTGCAGTTCAGTCCATCGATATTGCCTCTTTACACATATACCCATGCATATGTAGTGTAGATCCTTGCTTGCGAGTACTTTGGATGAGTACTCACGGTTTCTTTTCTCCCTCTTTTCCCCCTTTCCCTTCTACCTGGTTGTCGCAACCAGATGCCGGAGCCCAGGAGCCAGACGCCATCGTCGACTATGACTCTTACTACACTGGAGGTGCCTACTACTACGTGAGGGCTGCTGACGACGACCAGGAGTAGTTAGGAGGATCCCAGGCAGGAGGCCTGCGCCTCTTTCGATCTGTATCCCAGTTTGTGCTAGCCTTCTTAAGGCAAACTTGTTTAACTTATGTCTGTACTCAGATATTGTTGCTTCCACTGACTCGCCTATGATCGAGTACTTGTATTCGAGCCCTCGAGGCCCCTGGCTTGTATTATGATGCTTGTATGACTTATTTTATTTTAGAGTTGTGTTGTGATATCTTCCCGTGAGTCCCCGATCTTGATCGTACACGTTTGCGTGTATGATTAGTGTACAATTGAATCGGGGGCGTTACAAGTTGGTATCAGAGCCGACTGCCTGTAGGAATCCCCCTTCCACACTCCTTGGCCGAAGTCGAGTCTAGACATTGCAAAACTTTTACTAACATGGTTGTGAGTCTTACGAGCTCACGTCGTCATTTGGGTGGTATTAGGATCTTTTACTCTTCGATCTTTACTCTGGGTCTCTGAACTCTCTTCTATTCGGGTTTAAATGATTTTTCTAACTCTAACTCAAGGTTCTCTTAAAATACTTTCTCTCGGAGAGCCCCTCACTCCAGATGATCGCTTGCTACACCGGAAGATTCAGAAGATACTCTACGATGATATTTCGAGACTTTGTGCCATCGCTATTGCAATTCCCTTCCATCGATAAACCCCTATGGATAACCACGTGCACTTGCCATTGATACAATCATTCCCCGTTGATCTTGTTATTACAAGATGTAACGAATTATTTCTCCAACTTTTTGAGAATCCATGAGCTTATTGCCTTGCGGTTCTTTGCCAAATGAATACCCCTACGGATAATTTTCCCACACTTACTGAGTATCCGCTCACCCCCACTGATCAAGTGTTTTGCAAAAGACTTCGAAATACCATTCGATCTTCCGAGAATCCTGAGCATCCTATTGCTCTTGAAATTCTTACTTGCTTTTATGGTTAATCCCATAAGTATCGTAATCCTATTGGCATCCCTTGACTTTATCATTTTAAGTCTGTTGATTCAATATGTTGAGGATGTTCGCATTCCTCAGTCATCCTAGAATTCATCCTTCCGGCTCAATGTTAGTTTGAACATGAGTTGGATCTCAACCAATTAAATTGCCGTCGATTGTACCCCTAAGTCTATTCAACTTATCCATCCTTAATCAGAGCATTTGTTTCTGATCCCTTAAATTTAAATCATAATTCCTTTGCATTGAGATTTGAATTAGCCAGTTGCTTCTATAATCCAATGTCTTCGCATTGTTTCTTCCAATGGTTGTGTGCCAATACTCACATCAGCTTCGCTATGGACCATCGGATCCTTTGTTGAAATATCATCCGACAGTGTCGTTCGTATACAAAACCTCGAGAAGTTCTTTCACCGATACATAATGCCTTTGGTAAATTGTATCCTCTCGTTTTGTCACCCATTCTCTACTATCGAGCTTGTGTTATTTACTATTGTAGCTAGTGGTATATGTTTCTAAGATGCCCTGATGGGTTGAACCTATGTCTTCCTTAATCTGTGTGAACCCGAAAGATTTCATGGGTCATACTCCTCTGGTAATTCACTAGGGAGTTATTAATCTGCACTTAATTTTAACACAATAGTGAATGAAAGGTTATGCATAGGAGAAGTGGGAGTCGACCTTGAACTTTGTGTTCATGTCCATGGACAAGATGTAGATCTTATCATTAAATGCTTCTATTAAATTAGTTATTCCCTTGGTATACGTTCATCATATATCTGGGATCTGGCCTTTTGCAATCGTGGTTCCGACCTTGTTCTCCTTTAAATACCATTTCTCGTGCAAGTTTAAGCACTTGTCTTCTACAGAGCAATACCCTAGTCCAACCTCTACTTTCATCTGTCGTTGAGTATTACCCCCTGGTATCTTGATATTATCTTGGAACAACATAAATTCTTATGAGTTCTTCATCAAGTACTACATTCTCGCTGATTAGAATTTTTCATGGGCTCTGAGTTATTAAACACTCAAAGACACCGATAAGTGAATCAATTCCTCACTCTGATTCAATAACTCTAAGTAATCTTTGTTGCTTATGAGTTTATTAATCCCTCAAGTCATTCATAGCCTGATCGGCTATATCATTATCGTGCAACTTTTAACTATGCTACCTGATCCTTATTCCCGAAGCACCACTTTCGACGATGAGCTAAGCTTACGTCGATTTTCCTCGTCATATCACTTCGCCTTAAATAGCAAGCTTGATTTTGAGTTTGTGTCGTACTCATGGTTCCAATAACCTTTCGCTTCATCATACCTTTGACTTGATGTCATCATCGGTCAATTACATCTTCATGATATCTCTCGACAATTGTGTCGTGATCATCATCAGTATTCTGAGCTCTTCCAGGGTATCAAGAATTCATGATGAGAAATACCATCCTTTCCCTCGATGATTTGTATTATCATCCACCATTTTATTGCCTTCCGTTCAACACAAACTTGTCCGTGTTTTGTGTTATACCTTGAGTTCCTTGCTATCCCTCATTTGTTCTTATTTACCTTGGAGTATTACTATCTTTTATGTCAAGAATGTCGTGAGAATTTTGCCACTTAAAAATTCTTGAGACAAGTAATACTTCTGGCCATCTCCCTTTATTCCTTAGTCCCTGTGTTATTTCTAACCGGAATACCGACAAATAGACTGTGATGTGAACAATTCAAAACTTCTAGCAATCCTATTGCTTGTAAGTTAATGAATATTAGTCACATTCTTTGTGTATTGGATATCGAATCACCCTTCTAACATTGATCATGCTACCTAAGCCCATCTTTCAGGTGCACCTTTCAACCAATGTTTACTTGCGTATGTTTTCCTCAGGCATACATCATTAATATCATTTGATCTGACAAATGTTATCTCCTTGTTCACATGATTGTGGAAGTCCATCTTTTTGGAAATCTCGAGGAATTGTCGCTGAGTCCATCAGCCACCCCCTCATCCTCGCCTTGGTTTACTGATGAACTCTTGTTTCGAAACTCGCTTCCATAGTTCATTTCCCGAGAATTTTACAATGTCATCTCGTCAATTTGTGTTGTACCTTTTCTTCTCAGGCATCCCGAGTCTGAGGATTTTGACACCAATCGGATCTGAATCTCTGTTAGATATGATGGTTGGAACATATTTTCAAAAGTTATAACATTGGTATTTATATATCCTGGTAAGGTGATGTCATACCTAGCACACCTGGCCGGAGGACCCATTGTTAAGTTCTTCCTTGTTAGCAAGGCTATCCATTCTTCCATGAGGAAATTGTAAGACTTATTCTACAAGTTATTCCTGATGCATCCATTGAGTATCCAAAGTCCGACCTTGGCTTGAAGACCATTTGAAGCCCAATGCTAAATGTTTTCTTGCTCAATTATCCAAACACCGTTGTATGGGTAATGTCATGAAATTTCTCTCCCCTTACCTAAAGAGTTTTCTACTTTATATCCTGTCTTGGATATCATGCTCTACCTATCCTTGGGAAGGATATACCCCTGAAATATGTGTTTAAACACATTTTCCTTTCCATTAATTTGTTTAACCTTCCTTGTGATCCATATGATCTAAGCAGTAATGTTCTTCTGCTTTTGTAAACACCTTGGTGTACAACCGTGTCAGTAAGATGTGACGCCCCCGATTCAATCGTACACTAATCATACACGCAAATGTGTACGATCAAGATCAGGGACTCACGGGAAGATATCACAACACAACTCTATAAATAAAATAAGTCATACAAGCATCATAATACAAGCCAGGGGCCTCGAGGGCTCGAATACAAGTGCTCGATCATAGACGAGTCAGCGGAAGCAACAATATCTGAGTACAGCCATAAGCTAAACAAATTGCCATAAGATGGCTAGCACAAACTGGGATACAGATCGAAAGAGGTGCAGGCCTCCTGCCTGGGATCCTCCTAACTACTCCTGGTCGTCGTCAGCGGGCTGCACGTAGTAGTTGGCACCTCCGGTGTAGTAGGAATCATCATCGACGGTGGCGTCTGGCTCCAGGGCTCCAACATCTGGTTGCGACAACCAGGAAGATAGGAAAGGGGGAAAAGGGGAGGAAAGCAACCGTGAGTACTCATCCAAAGTACTCGCAAGCAAGGAGCTACACTACATATGCATGGGTATATGTGTAAAAGGGCCATATCGGTGGACTGAACTGCAGAATGCTAGAATAAGAGGGGGATAGCTAATCCTGTCGAAGACTACGCTTCTGGCAGCCTCCGTCTTGCAGAATGTAGAAGAGAGTAGATTGAAGTCCTCCAAGTAGCATCTCCAAGTAGCATCTCCAAGTAGCATCTCCAATAGCATCGCAGTAGCATAATCCTACCCGGCGATCCTCCCCTTGTCGCCCTGTGGAAAAGCGATCACCGGGTTGTCTGTGGAACTTGGAAGGGTGTGTTTTATTAAGTATCCGGTTCTAGTTGTCATAAGGTCAAGGTACAACTCCAAGTCGTCCTGTTACCGAAGATCACGGCTATTCGAATAGATTAACTTCCCTGCAGGGGTGCACCACATAGCCCAACACGCTTGATCCCATTTGGCCGGACACACTTTCCTGGGTCATGCCCGGCCTCGGAAGATCAACACGTCGCAGCCCCACCTAGGCAAAACAGAGAGGCCAGCACGCCGCTCTAAACCTAAGCGCACAGGGGTCTGGGCCCATCGCCCATAGCACACCTGCACGTTGCGAGGGCGGCCGGAAGTAGAACTAGCCCCCTTAATACAAGAGCAGGCTTACGTTCCAATCCGGCGCGCGCCGCTCCGTTGCTGACGTCTGAAGTGCTTCGGCTGATACCACGACGCCGGGATACCCATAACTACTCCCGCGTAGATGGTTAGAGCGTATAGGCTCGTAGCCGACTCAGATCAAATACCAAGATCTCGTTAAGCGTGTTAAGTATCCGTGAACGCCGAACAGGGCCAGGCCCACCTGTCTCCTAGGTGGTCTCAACCTGCCCTGCCGCTCCACCACAAAGTAACAGTCGGGGGCCATCGGGAACCCAGGCCCACCTCTACCGGGATGGAGCCACCTGTCCTTTCAGCCCCCAACTCCGAACAGTATCACAGGTAATGTAACAGTGTAAAGTATATAGTATATGCCCGTGATCACCTCCCGAAGTGATCACAGCCCAGTAGTATAGCATGGCAGACGGACAAGAGTGTAGGGCCACTGATGGAACACTAGCATCCTATACTAAGCATTTAGGATTGCGGGTAAGGTATCAATGAATGTAGCAGCAATGACAGGCTATGCATCAGAATAGGATTAACGGAAAGCAGTAACATGCTACACTACTCTAATGCAAGAAGTATAGAGAAGAGTAGGCGATATCTGGTGATCAAAGGGTGGCTTGCCTGGTTGCTCTGGCAAGAAGGAGGGGTCGTCAACTCCGTAGTCGAACTGGGCAGCAGCAGCGTCGGTCTCGTAGTCTACCGGAGAGAAGAGGGGGAAGAAACAATGAATACAATGCAAACAAATGCATATCGATGCATGACATGTCAAGTAACGATGCTAGGTGTGCCCAATCGCGGTAGTAGGTGATACCGACGAAGGGGGGAAACATCCGGGAAAGTATTCCTGGTGTTTCGCGTTTTCGGACTGATGAACCGGAGGGGGAAAGTTGCGTGTTTGGTATGTTAGAGGTGTGTGGTGGACGAACGGGCCGCGTATCCGGGTTCGTCTCGTCGTTCTGAGCAACTTTCATGTACAAAGTATTTTCATCCGAGTTACGGATTATTTTATATGATTTTATAAAGTTTTAAATCATTTTTAGAATTTATTTAATTAATTTAATTTAACATTATCCAGAACAGTGCATGCTGAAGTCATCATGACGTCAGCATGACGTCGGCAGTCAACAGAGGTGTTGACTGGGTCGCTGACGTGTGGGTCCCAGCTGTCATTGACTGTTAACTAACCTAATAGATTAATTAACTAACTAGGTGATTAGGTTAATCTAATCAGGATCAATTAAGTTAATTAATTCTTTAATTAATTAACTAATTAATATTTTAATTATTTTATTTATTTATCTATTTTATTAAATCTTTCTTCTTTTTTTTGTTCTAGGGCCTGGGCCCCGTTTGTCATAGGGTCATTGGACCAATGCGGGTTAGCGGGCGCAACGGGTGTCGGCCACCAGCCCGAGCGGTTCGGCATGCGCGCGAACCCGGCGACGGGCGCCGCGGGCGTGGCCGAAGCCTGAGCGGCGACCAGCGTGCGGGGGCGGCACAGCGAGGCCCCCAGGCCGCAGTGGCAACGAGGCCGAGGGCGGGGTGCGCGAGCTGCGGCGGCGAAGGCGGGGATCAGGGGCGGAGCAGAGCTCCGGGGCGCACGGCCGTCGACGATAAGGCGAGGAGGGGCGTGGCCGTGCGTAGCCCTGGCTAGGCAGGGCGGTTCGGGGTCGGTGGTGACCAACAGGGGCGCGGCCACGGTGGGCGCGCACTGGAAGGAGGCCGCGGGCGTGTGTGCGCGCGGTGGCGCACCGAGGGAGGCGCGGGGACAAGGGAAGGAGGAGGGTGGAGGTGAGCGCAGCGGGGCTCACATTGGGGCGTAGGGTCTAGGGCAGCGGGCGCGATGGAGGTCGAGGAAGGCGGTTGTGGAGGAGGACGGGGTCGACGTCGACGCAGGGGAAGCAGGCCGGCATGGACGACGAGGCGACGGCGATTCGGGGAAGACGGTGAGGGGCTTCGGCGGCGCGGTCCTCGTGCGGCGGGAGCGAGGTAGCTCCGGGCGGGGTCCCGCGTCAGCGTGGTCGCGGACGGGCGGAAGGGCGCCGGTGGGGCGATAGGAGGGGGCCGGCTCCGCGAGGGAGGTGACGGCGACGCCGAGGCGGCGATGGGGCGATGGGATCGGGGGGTTGCCCCGATCCATATCGGGGAAGGGCGAGAGGGAGGAGTGGGACGAGTGGGGGGATCGGGGGAGCAGTGGGGGTTAGGGTTTCGGTCAGTGGACCGAGGGGGTTAAGTGGGGTGGCCGGCTGGGCCTTTGGCCGGTTGGGCCGGCCCGTTCGGGCGGCGGAGGCCAGCTGGGCCACTTGGCCCAGCGGGGGGGGGGGTGTCTATTGTTATTGTTTTATTTTGTTTTCCTTTCACTTGATTCTTTTTTTTTATTTATTTTCCTTTCTGTTTTATTCAATTTAAAATATTTATGCATTTTATAAAAATGTGTTTACTTCACCATAATTATCTATGCAATATTTGATACGGTCCGAACATTTTTGTTTTAAAGTTTGAAAACTTTGTTTGTTTGCCAAAAATTCAAATTTGAATTCGAATCGTTTTGAACTAACGCGAGATTAGCGACAGTAATGGAGGTGACAAGGCGTCATTAGCAGAGGTTACTATAGCTTGATTATCCGGGCGTCACATAAGACCCTGTTGCATTTTCGATAGCATTCAGGTAACCACCGATGGACAAGAACTTTGCCTATTGGTCCGCCTCGTTCAACAAGCAGGAAAATGGTTCTCTTCGTCCCTCGCCCTTGGTACCAATGATGCAGTCAACATAACTGACCGGCTACCCTCTGACATGCCTTGCTATCATGACCGTGCAAGATGTCACCGCCATTCCTACTTTAACCCACATGGTGGGCCCATAACCCACAAGTTCCACAGGATCGAAACCTGACTATCCTGTACACACCCTGTTGTCAAACTTATTCCTCGAGCTTGACTTCGTATGTAATTCACTGGCCACATGCCTAGTAATCTGTTATGGTATCAGACGCAATACTTACTCTTGCCGCTCTGAACCCCTTTCTCCCTGTGGTTCAGACTTCGCGCAACTATCTATCCGCTGGGAACCTCTTATTGTACCTTCGTACCTTACTCTCGATGTATTTTTATATGTTCAGCTCGAGAGATAATCTTGTGCTCATTCATCGGTTAACCCCGGATTGTTTTCCCTCATAAGCATTCTGTCGTAGCCGAGCTGCCCCTTACCTATTCGTAAGTACGTTGGAGATCCCGAAGAAAGGATGACGACTTGATCATGGTGACTTGAAGCACAGAAATGAAGACAGCAACGAAAGGGATCAACCTCTTCGAAAGGGCAGCCAAGACCGAGAAGATTCGTTAGGTTTTCGCTACCAACACCTTCCCCCCTTACTCCACCACTTAAATCTCAGGACGAGATTTCTTGTAGTGGAGGAGAATTGCGACGCCCGGATAATTAGGCTACAGTAATCCCATGTTAATGATGTCACGTCACCTCGGTTACTGTTGATAATCTCACATTAGTACGAAAAGATTCGAATTCAAAATTTGAATTTAAGTTAAAACTATTAAGGTTTTCAAAAGTCAAAACTAAATTGTTCCTAATGTGTCAAATAATTCATAGAACATGTTGGTGGAGAGACCACACCTTTATAAAGCATTTAGATGCACTAAAGTAAAGAAAATTGTGGCTAAAAACAAATATTTGAATACCTTTTAAATAATAAAAATGTATCAAGTAATTATTACTACACCAAACTTTTTGAGGTAGTGGCCTATATTATAACAATACTTTAGGAGTTTGTTTTGTATTTTTATAAAAAATTAAAATAGGTGTAACTAAAATAGAACAGAAAATAGTAAATACAGAAAAAGGAAAAGAACAAAAAAAAGGGGCGAAGCCCCCCCTCTCCTTGGGCCGAGTGGCCCAACTGGCCACCCAGGCCACCAGGAGGCCCACCCCGCACTCCCCATATCCCCCACCCCCCGAAACCCTAGCCCAACCACCCCACACTCCTCCTCCACTCGCTCTCTGCTTCACCCCCCGATCCAGATTGGATCGGGCACTCGACAACGCCCCTCGCCGCGTCGACCACCGCCGCCGCACAAGGACCGCGCCACCCGGAGCACCTCCGCCTCGCCGTCCTCCTCGTCACCGCCTGTCTGGCTCGCCCCCTGTCGGTGTCAAAACCGGCGGATCTCGGGTAGGGGTCATGAACTGTGCGTCTAGGCGGATGGTAACAGGAGACAAGGGACACGATGTTTTTACCCAGGTTCAGGCCCTCTCGATGGAGGAAAAACCCTACTCCTGCTTGATTGATATTGATGATACGGGTAGTACAAGAGTGGATCTACCACGAGATCAAGGAGGCTAAACCCTAGAAGCTAGCCTATGGTATGATTGTTATTCTGTCCTATGGACTAAAACCCTCCAGTTTATATAGACACCGGAGAGGGCTAGGGTTACACAGAGTCGGTTACAATGGTAGGAGATCTACATATCCGTATCGCCAAGCTTGCCTCCCACGCCAAGGAAAGTCCCATCCGGACACGGGACGAAGTCTTCAATCTTGTATCTTCATAGTCTTGGAGTCCGGCCGATGATGATAGTTCGGCTATCCGGACACCCCCTAGTCTAGGACTCCCTCAGTAGCCCCCGAACCAGGCTTCAATGACGACGAGTCCAGCGCGTATATTGTCTTCGGCGTTGCAAGCCGGGTTCTCCTCCCAATTCCCTGTGCTTGCCGAATAGTGCCCGGCTTCCTTATAAATGTTGCGCTCCTTGGCTTCCACGTCCAGTAATGGCCCTCTTCCACGTGTCGTACGAATGCGAAAAGCCAGGGTATTTTTACATTTTATCCCCAGGCTGCACGAATAAGCTGCCTATAAGAGAGGTAAGGATCTAGATCCAAATCACACCATCCTCCTTCCGCGAGTACTCATCGGAGCGCCTCTGACAAAAATCCACTCCATCATGGACAGTCGACGCGGCTCCTCCTCTCGCGCTCCCAACCCTCAGCCAGGAGATTGGAGGAGATGTTTAGTTCCGCACAGTGAGCTGTGGAAAGCAGGCGGAGAACACCCCCAATCCCTCCAAAGGAGAGCGGGTGTGCTTCGTCCCTTATCTAATAAGGGGGCTCGGATTTCCCATACATCCGTTTCTCCGAGGGCTCTTGGAGTTCTACGGACTCCAGCTTCATCACCTTACACTCGCCTCCATTTTTCACATTGCGGGTTTCGTAGCTCTTTGCGAGCTGTTCTTGGGCATCGAGCCCCATTTTGCGCTGTGGAAGAGATTGTTTTGCCTCGTACCCCGTTCTTACGAGGGGTCAATATATCAAGTGGGCGGAGCCGAAATATGGCGCATCGCCGGGACCGGATATTTATCCGGAACCCCGAAGAAGGCGTCCGAAGACTGGCCTTCGGAATGGTTTTATATGGAAGACGTCCCGCTGCCAGACCTAGTTCGGATCGGCCTCCCGGAGTTCAGCAACGCTCCTCTGAAGAAATGCCTGAGTTGGCGCCCGCGGAGCCCTCAACGGGAAGATGATAGGAGCGTCCAATGCCTGATGGGCCGGATAAGGTTACTGGCCCATTCCGGATTGACCATGACTGGAGTCATGGCCATGTGCATAATGTGAGGGGTGCAACCGCTCCAATATAGGGGCCACCCCATGTGGGATTTCAACGGGGAGAATGATGCCACCCGTCATGGCCGCAAGAGGCCGGGATCGGCTACCGATCTGGTGAAGATCCTGTCCGGCTTGTACAAGGGGGAGAAGGAGGACTTCCGCCGCACGAGTCCATTGAATGGATTCTCCATAAATAACCCTCGGAGCTGGGTAAGCGGACGTTTATCTATTCGATCCGTGCTTTCAAAGTTAAGTGTCTTACTTTATGATTTCAACGCAGGATCTGCGCCGGGATGTGGAGGGCATACACAACCCGACTCCACAACCCAAGGATCCGGGACGATCCCTTGATCCGGCCTCCGAGGAGGACCTGGACATAGAGGTGGAGATGATCGATGGGGTGTTCCACCAACTTAGCGTGGACAATGCTTTAGTCGCCATTACGTCCGACTACCCCGGTTTAACTCTGACTTCCCAGATAACTGCGACCAAGTTCTTTTCCTTATTACTCATCCATGCTTATTTCCGAACATTGTATACCAACGGTGTCCCGCAGGAGGTTCCTTTGGGGCGGGAAGCCGGATCCGCGGCGGCTGACCAACAAGGGTCAGCTCGGCCCAGCAGGCGGAAGAGGAGTGCGGCGCGAATCGAAACATCGCCACAACGGTATGGAGCACCACCATATTTAAGGGAAAGATTCCTGGGAGGTATATTAACACTCCTGATTCTTCTAGGAGAAAGAGCGCTCGCCGGACTGTGCCCAGAGAGGTTGCCAATCAAGCCTCCGTCAGCCAGGCTCCAACACCTGGTCCGGAGGGGGAGGCGAGCGCAAGGCGCGAGCCGGATGCTCCTCCAACGGAGGATGCCGACAGGCTGTCCGCCACTAGGTCTGAGGTGGAGAGGGCCATGAATCACAGGCGCCGCCGGACAGTTCTTCGTGACGTGTGTTTCTCCCCGGGGCGTTGAATTCCTTTAATGCGGGAGACGCGCACCTCCGTGCCGTTCAAGATGGTTTAACCAGAGCCACGGAGCAGTATCTGAAAGACATACGGGTAAGGAATTTTAATAGTTATATATGCCAGTAGCCCCCGAGACTTAAAGTAGTTAGAATAACTGATTTAAGGATCATTTTACATGCAGGATCTTACGGAGAAGAATACCCATCTGTCCCAGGAGCTTCAAGAGTGCAAGGCCCAACTTGAGGCCGCACTAACCGCTGCAGGAGGAGCCACAGAGACCCCCTCTGGTAATATATACTTCGAAAAGATAAGTGGTTTACGAAGTGCGGCATGTGTAATAGTCTGACAATAATATTGCAGATGGTTCCGGACTAGATCCGGACAAGCAAAATCTACTGCGCTAGCTGAAGGCCGGCGAGAAGGTGCTTATGAGGGTGCAGCAGGAGAGGAACAAGCTCCAAGATGCCAACACCCAGCTGGGCGAAGAACTGAAAGATGTTCGGGTCCAGCTGTCTGACTCCGTAAAGGAGAATCGGCGGCTTCGTCGCGGCATTTACAGTAAGTGCTTGAGCAAACTCCTTTGAAAAGAAGAGTTCGGTGAGGAAGTCGATTGACAGGAATCTGTCTGTAGGTGTGCTCACAGGTCGTCCGGCGGAGGAAATGCCTGGTTCCACGGGTGACCTTCTTCCCGAGCTGCTGCAACTGCACGAACGTGTTCAGCAGCCGATGAGCGGCGTCGTCCAGGCCTTATGGCCGTCCGTCTTCCTACCCGAGGGTCTTGGAGAGCTTGCTGAGAAGCTTCAGGGAGCACGGCAGTGCTTCCGTTTGTGGAAGATATCGGCCTGCCGTCAAGGCGCCAGGGAGGCCTGGGCCATGGTGAAGACGCGGTACACGAAGGCTGATCCAAACCACATGGCCGAGGCCGGACCTGTGGGGCCCGATGGGAAGGAGATCCCTGTGAGCCTAATGTACGACCAAGTAGAGCTGGCCGCGAAATATTCCCAACGGGACTGTAAAACTAGACATCCTGTTAGATGGGATTGAAGAGGAGTACAATCAGTCGATTTGACGATGTAATTTAAAATGACATGTAAAATGCCTTCTAGCCGGATTGTAGATCGTTTGTCTTTGCGGACCTTTTCGCTTCAACCTCGGGACCCAATAGTCCGGAGTTTGTCCGAATACCCTCACGGTTATATAAAAACCGGGGCATGCATGGAGACCAGGCGTAGGGGTCATTAATGCTTTATCAGACAAGTGCCCAACTAGTTATGTTATATTACATGGTTAGTAAGATACATCTTCCAGGGAGAATAGTTTCGTTAGGGGTTCCTTTCCCTAGGAGGCATGCCCTAAAGAGCATGTCCGGACTGCGAAAAGAGCAGAAAAACATCTGGGTGCAGATAATTAAATAAGTAAGAAATCATCTTTCAAGTCACCGACCGAATATTCCCTTAAGAACGCTAGCTTTCGGCTTCACCCAGTCTGAGGTACACATCCGGCTGACCCGGCAGTAACAATCGCAGAGGTGCTCCCTTTACCTCCTAGCCGAACAATCGGGAACGTAGGGGTAAGCACAGGAGCCAGGCAACCCAGCTTGGCCAAAACTTAAGTCATATTGATGCATATAATGGTGAATAAAAGGTACATGCGGAAGTTTGACACATGTGTTGGCCATGAAGCCCGCACAAATAAGCTTCTGTTAAAGAAGCCCCCAGGTATAATGAGTGCGAGTAGCACGTCGAGTGTGTGCGAACAATGCGCAGATCAGCCATCAAAGGCTTTACTAAAAAAAGGGGGGAAAAGGAGAGAAACGAAAGACAGCTAAAATATAAAATGTGGATGGAGGAAGGAGACGAACTCTGAGTCCGGTGCTAGGCGTAGAATCTTCGGAGACGGGCTGCGTTCCATGGGTTCGGCTCGAGTCGGTTGTCAGATGCGTTACGTAAATGGTATGCTCCGCCGGTCAGGACTTGGTCGATGATGAAGGGACCTTCCCATTTGGGCTTGAGTTTGTCCTTTTTCTTGTCCGGCAGGCATAGAACTAGTTCGCCAACATTGTATGTTTTGGCCCGTACTTCTCTGCTTTGATATCTTCGAGCCTGCTGCTGATAGAATGCGGAACGAGCCTTCGCCACGTCGCGCTCCTCCTCTAAGGAGTCCAAACTGTCTTGCCGATCCAACTCGGCCTCTCTTTCCTCGTACATGCGCACGCGAGGTGAGTCATTAATTATATCGCAGGGCAAAGCAGCCTCTGCACCGTATACCATAAAAAATGGTGTGAATCCGGTAGTGCGGTTTGGCGTGGTCCGCAGCCCCCAGAGTACGGAGTCGAACTCCTCCACCCAGTGCGTGTTAGATTCCATGAGGGGCCGCACTAACCTGGGTTTAATGCTGCTCATGATTAGACCATTTGCTCGTTCGACTTGACCATTAGTTTGAGGGTGATAGACTGAAGCGTAGTCGAGCTTGATGCCCATGTTTTTGCACCAGAGTTTAACCTCGTCGGTCGTGAAGTTCGTGCCGTTATCAGTGATGATGCTGTGGGGGACGCCATAGCGGTGTACTACCCCAGATATGAAGTCTATCACAGGTCCGTATTCGGCCGTTTTAACCAGCTTGGCCTCTATCCATTTGGTGAATTTATCCACCATGACCAATAGGTATTTTTGCTTGTGGGTTCCCCCATTAAGGGGTCCAACCATGTCAAGCCCCCAGACCGCGAACGGCCAGGTGATGGGTATAGTTTTGAGGGCAGTGGGTGGCATGTGGCTTTGATTAGTAAAGAGCTGGCAACTGACGCATCGCTGGACTAAGTCCTGAGAATCTGCCCGGGCAGTCGGCCAATAAAATCCTATACGGAAGGCCTTGCCCACAAGGGCCCGGGCTGCGGCTGGTGCCCGCCAAGTCCGGCGTGAATTTCATCCAGGAGATTTCGCCCTTCCTCTTTGGAGATGCACCTTTGAAGGACTCCAGTTTTGCTTTTCTTATAAAGTTCTCCCTCATGGACCTTGTAGGCTTTAGATCGCCGAACTATGCAGCTGGCCTCATTTTGGTCTTCGGGAAGTTCCTGCCTAATTAAGTAGGCTAGGAATGGTTCCGTCCATGGGGCAATTACTGCCATTATTTCGTGGGCTGAAGGTGTTATTTCATTGGCTGAGCCACCGATTGTGTTAGAATGTTCCGTGTTGGGTGGTGCGGTTGGTTCCGGGTTGTTATTTCTGGACTCCTCTTCCCATAATACGGATGGCCTAAAGAGCCACTCCAGGAAGATGTTTGGAGGGACGGCGTCGCATTTTGCACCGATGCGTGCCAACACGTCGGCTGCCTGGTTATTATCCTGGGCTACATGGTGGAATTCGACTCCTTCGAACCGAGCTGACATTTTTAAGACGGCGTTACGATAGGCTGCCATTTTTGGATCCTTGGCGTCAAAGTCTCCATTTACTTGGGATATTGCGAGGTTTGAATCCCCGCGCACCTCTAGGCATTGAATACCCATGGAGATTGCCATCCGGAGACCATGTAAAAGGGCCTCATATTCGGCTGCATTGTTGGAGTCCGTGTACATTATCTGAACTACGAATTGGACTGTGTCTCTGGTTGGGGACGTCAATACGACGCCAGCCCCCAAGGCGGCCAACATTTTGGAGCCGTCGAAATGCATGATCCAATTGGAGTATGCGCCGTACTCTTTAGGGAGTTCGGCTTCGGTCCATTCGGCGATGGAGTCCGCCAAAACTTGCGACTTTATAGCTCGCCGTGGTTTGTATGTTATGTCAAATGGTAAGAGCTCACTAGCCCATTTTTCAATCCTGCCCGTCGCATCGCGGTTGTTTATAATGTCGTTGAGAGGTACTTCGGAGGCCACTGTTATCGAACACTCTTGAAAGTAGTGTTGCAGCTTCCGGGATGCCATGAACACCGCGTACGCTATCTTTTGATAATGTGGATACGGGACTTGCATGGAGTTAAGACAATGGATACGTAGTACACTGGTTTTTGAAGAGGAAATTTGTGTCCTTCTGTTTCTCGTTCGACAACGAGTATCGCGCTGAGAACTTGACGTGTTGCCGCGATATATAATAACATTGGTTCGCCCAGGTTGGGCGCGGCCAGGACCGGATTTGTTGCCAATATGGCCTTTATTTCTTCTAGTCCGGTCGTGGCAGCATCCGTCCATTCGAAGTGTTTGGTGCGCCGGAGGAGGCGATAGAGGGGCAATGCCTTTTCTCCCAAACGGGAGATGAAGCGGCTTAGAGCCGCCATGCATCCAGTCAGTTTTTGTATTTGTTTGAGGTCTTTTGGGATATCCAATTGTGACAGATCTCGGATCTTGGCTGGGTTTGCTTCAATTCCTCTACTGGATACAATGAAGCCTAAGAGCTTTCCGGCTGGCACGCCGAAAATGCATTTTTCTGGGTTGAGCTTAATGTCATATGCTCGGAGGTTGTCGAATGTGAGCCTCAAATCGTCTACTAGAGTTTCAACGTGTTTGGTCTTAACGACCACATCGTCTACGTATGCCTCCACTGTTTTGCCGATCTGGGTAGCCAGACATGTCTGAATCATGCGCTGATATGTTGCGCCGGCGTTTTTGAGTCCAAAGGGCATTGTGTTGAAGCAGAATGGTCCGTATGGAGTAATGAATGCCGTTGCGCCCTGGTCTGTTTCCCCCATCTTGATTTGATGGTATCCGGAGTATGCGTCGAGGAAGCACAATGAATTGTGCCCTGTGGTAGCATCGATGATTTGGTCGATGCGGGGAAGGGGGAAAGGATCCTTTGGACATGCCTTGTTAAGGTCTTTAAAATTGACACAAAGGCGCCAGTATTTGTCCTTTTTTGGTACCATTACCAGGTCCGCTGGCCAGTCCGGATGTTTTATATCTCTGATGAATCCGACTTCTAATAGTTTGGCTAGCTCCTCTCCCATTGCCTGTCTTTTGGGTTCGAAAAATCGCCGAAGAGCCTGTTTGACTGGCTTGAATCCTTTTAGGATGTATAGGCTGTGTTCTGCCAGCTTGCATGGGATTCCTGGCATATCTGAAGGGTGCCAGGCAAAAATGTCCCAATTTTCCCGAAGGAATTCTCATAGTGCGGCATCTACATCAGGGTTTAATTGTGCCCCAATGGAGGCCGTCTTTGTGGGGTCCGTTGGATGGACCTGGAATTTGACTATTTCGTCTGCTGGTTTAAAAGTGGTGGACTTGGATCTCTTATCGAGTATCACATCGTCCCTGTTCACCGTGGAGCGCAGTGCAGTGAGTTCCTCTGTCGCTAGGGCTTCGGATAGTGCCTCTAGGGCTAGTGCGGCTGTGTTATTTTCAGCGCGGAGTGCTATGTCCGGATCACTAACAGGAGTGATGATTCGAATTGGCCCGGGCATTTTAAGCTTCATGTACCCGTAATGGGGTATAGCTTGAAAAATTGTGAATACCTCTCTCCCTAGTAAAGCGTGATATCCGCTGCTGAACGGGGCCACTTGGAACGTGACCTCCTCGGACCTGTAATTGTCCGGCGAGCCGAACACCACATCTAGTGTAATTTTTCTTGTGCAGCGTACTTCCCGACTAGGAATTATTCCTCTGAAGGTTGTGCTGCTTCGCTCAATGCGGCTCCAGTCTATTTCCATTTTTCGAAGGGTTTCCTCGTAGATGAGGTTTAATCCGCTGCCGCCATCCATGAGTACCTTGGTAAGACGAAAGCCGTCCACTATTGGACTGAGGACCAATGCGGCTGGTGCTCGGGCTGTTCGGAATTTGGGTTCGTCGCTGGCGTTGAAGGTGATAGCCGTGTCGCTCCATGGATTTATTGTTGCTACTTGGTAGACTTCGGCGAGGTTGCGGATTGTTTGTTTCCGCATATTATTTGATGCGAAAGTCTCGATGACTGTTAATACCGTACTGGTACTGTTGGGCTGGTTCTCCAGGGCTAGAAGCTCTTCGCCACTTTTGGCCACCTGCCATAGTATCCAACATGCTCGAATGCTATGTGTTGGAGTGGCGCCCTCTGTACTATGGATTTTACAGGGTCCGCTGAGCCGTCCCTCCAGTACGGTTCCGTGCCCTTTAGGGTTTTTTTTGTTTTTTGATTTTTGTCCCAGGTGCCTGAGAATGATGCACCCTTTTATTCTGGACTAGGGTTGTGTTCGGAGCCGGATTGTCCCAAAACTTATTTTCCGTTTTCCAGGTACTCTCCATCGCATAGTACTTTCGTACTATGGACGCCAGGTCGGCGAAGCGTGTAATTTCGCGGCGACTTATGGCGTTCGTGATTCCCTTGTCCGTGCAATTGTTGAAGAAAATTGAGATTGCACTTTCCTCACGGCAGTCCTTTATCCAGTCCATAACTAGGAGGAATCTGGCCCAGTAATGATGTACTGTTTCCGTCGGCTCTTGCCGGATTTGAGATAGATCGCTTATGTTAGGGTGGGCGGGTGGAATTAAGTCCGGAACCCTGCCCAATTTGAGGCTCAAGGGCCGAAAAGTTTCCGAATTTGGATGCTTGGATTGCTGGATGTCGTCCAACGAATCTGGTCCGCTTCGTGACTTTAGGTTCAATACTTGATTGATGTCCGTCCCTCCGTGGGAATCTGGCATGGTGGGATCAGGAGTCCGGACATAACTGGTCTTTAATATAGAAGAAGAGTCGCCGCGTTGTTCCTCTACCACCGCAACGTGGTGGGTAACCTGGGGACAGTTAATCTCTCTCAGATCGGTTTTAAGCCCAATCTGGTTGTAGTCTGTAGCGACTCCCAGGGCGGCGATGCGATCCAAGAGCTCCTTTACGGAAGAGAGCTCCATCGGATCCAGCTGCTCGGTGAATTCTGAGCTGACGTGAAGATCGCTTTTGATGACCTGAGAGGTCATCGTCGAAGCGGCGGCCGGACAGGCGGTCATAAGAAAACCACCTAGCCATATAGTTTGGCTGGCGGCCAAAGCTCCTTTGGCAATGGTACCGTCTTTAAAGATGGGAAGAGGCATCCTTCCTGATGGTGACGGCACAGAGGAACTCTCAATGAAAGCACCAATGTCGGTGTCAAAACCGATGGATCTCGGGTAGGGGGTCCCGAACTGTGCGTCTAGGCGGATGGTAACAGGAGACAAGGGACACGATGTTTTTACCCAGGTTCGGGCCCTCTCGATGGAAGTAAAACCCTACTCCTGCTTGATTGATATTGATGATACGGGTAGTACAAGAGTGGATCTACCACGAGATCAAGGAGGCTAAACCCTAGAAGCTAGCCTATGGTATGATTGTTGTTCTGTCCAATGGACTAAAACCCTCCCGTTTATATAGACATCGAAGAGGGCTAGGGTTACACAGAGTCGGTTACAATGGTAGGAGATCTACATATCCGTATCGCCAAGCTTGCCTTCCACGCCAAGGAAAGTCCCATCCGGACACGGGACGAAGTCTTCAATCTTGTATCTTCATAGTCTTGGAGTCCGGCCGATGATGATAGTTCGGCTATCCGGACACCCCCTAGTCCAGGACTCCCTCACCCCCCCTCGATCCTCTTCCCCGACCCGATCTGGATCGGGAAGGGGCAACGAGCCCGACGACCCTGCCGCCCGGATCAACCGCGCCCGCCGTCGCTAGAGCTACCTCGCCGGACGCCATCGCCGGCCTGCCTCCTCCTCCCCACCGGCCTGCCTCCCCTACACACGTCGTCCCCGTCCTCCTCCACAACGGCTCCCTCGAGCCTCGTCGCCCCCGGTCTCTACTTGAACCTCAGGCCCGCCTCCCCTCTCTTCCCTTGCGAGTCACACTCTGGCATCATTGCACGGATGCGATCACGCTGGGAGTTGTTACACAGCGGGATGACGCCCTGCGGCAGCCTGAACCACTCCGGATGGTTGGCGTCATGCTTGAACAGCTCCTTGAGCATCCCGTCAAGCTCCAGAACTGTGAAGTTGAAGTTGAGGCCTGAACGCGGCCTCATGATATCCGCCGGGCCGCCAAACAGCCAGGCGGGCCTCCTCCTCTCCTGCAGAGGGGCGATGCGACGGCGACGGAAATCCGCACCAACGGCCCCTACTGTGAGCCCGGCAAGCCTGAGCCGCAGGATTCGGTTGGTGGCGATCTTCAGCTTGGCATCGTCCGGCGACAGAGCGCTCCAGTCGCTGCCGCGCACTACTCGAGTCTGGCGCAAACTGGTGAAGTGTTGCGGATCTGCGTCAACGATCCAACACCATTCAGCCCTCCACTCGTCCCATTTGCTGCGGAGCTCCCCCTCCAGATACACCTCCTTCTTGCCAACCCTTGAGATCCAGGAGACCCCGCCCGACAAGGGTTCTCCTTTCTCGACCCGGGGAATGAAATAGTGGCGGAAAAGAGCAACGTTGGGATGGATTCCGACGAAGTTCTCGCAAAGATGCAGGAAAACCGCCATTGTCAGAACGGCGTTGGGGGTGAAATCAAGAAGGTGGAGCCCGTATGTGTTTATGATATCGTAGAAGAAATTGGAAAAGGGCGGGCAGAGCCCGCAATAGAAGAACAGGGGGAAGAAATAGTATCCCCTGGGACACTTTTTCGAAGTAGAAGCTTCAGCGGAGAGTACCTGCGTGCGCGGGTGCGCCCGCGTCTCCGTCGACTAGAAGAGATAGAACTCCT